>NC_139825.1:18845450-19002950 GCF_963691815.1 Echiichthys vipera | reverse complement strand
TCCAGTCTCACTTTATTCATCTGTTCCTGAAGATACAGCAGTAAGTGCAAAGAGCTAGATGTACCCAGCATGTTGTTCAGCGGCGTAGCAGTCAATAGGGGTCTCCTCTCAATACACTACACAGTTTGTACATAACGTGTGCTGCTAATAAATATGTTCTGTAGATCTCAAGAGCTCGCACTTGACATTGCACTTCCTCGGGTCCTCAGCAATACACCTGCCAAGTGTGGACTGTTGTTGAAAAAGTCAAAGGGCAGAGAGACAGGGTCCTCCTTTCGTTTTATTGAGATGAAAATGTTCGGTAATAGTCAAGTTTTGACAAACAGCATCTCTGGTTAAGGGCAAGCACTGATAGCTTAAGGTTACCACAATAGTGATAATGCTAGGATTAGAATTTTTACATGGTGTCATGAATTGGAATAGAAATTGCCACGACCAAAGGAAAATGTGACCTTCTCACCCTCACTTTCACTGTACTTTTTCATGGTTAAACAGCCTGACCATGTGATTGTGTTTTAACACATCAGGAAATAGGAGACATGATACTGATATATCAGTTGTCCCCACCTTAAAAGCACAAGCGTAGGCTGTGCGATGTACGCACATACAAACGTACATGAGCTTACAGCAGGAATGGATGGAGAATCTCTGTAAAAGCTGCGGTCAGCTATAAATAGCTACAGCTCAAACGCTGGTGTTGGCAGGATATTCCCAATAGTGTGATCAGTAGTTTGAGTGTCAGTAGTGGCCCGAGGCAGGTAGCCCCTGGGTTCATGTCCTGGTTATGGTTGAGCTGCCCAGGCCTCAGTTGACATCTCTTTAACGCACACACACACACATGCACACACATAAACACAACTCATCTATCTTTCTTTCTCACTGCATTTGTCAGGAAATAAATAATTCATACAAATACAACCAAATGGGATGTGGCATACCTGTAAAAACAAAACAGAAACACTGGAAACATATACGAGGGTGTGTACAATTTACATCGATATGTTTGCTCAAGTAGATTTCCAGCCTTTAGTAATCAATGCTTTGCATATATTCACTATATTTCACAAGTACTGTCTAAACAATAGAGTCCAAACACATTTCTGTACATGAACCTTGAGCCATATCGTTACTTTACCGTTTATATAATCCATCCAAGTCCATCCTTCTCTTTGAAATAAACAACATTTAAATGTCAGTGTCTTCAAAGTCCAGAGGCTAGAATTCACAAATGTTGGAATACTGTGTATTTATCGTTGAAGGAGAGTAATTTTACATGCATATGTTCAAGGTTATCAGTCAAAGTTGGATCGAAATGTTGTAATTATTAAGCTATTGTGGCATAGAGTAGGTGTGCATGCGTTACCTTTTCTTTATTGATACGGTCACATCAACCCCAAGTCCCTGCAAAGTGAAGTTGTTTTTTATAAGTTCAGTTTAAGAATCTACGTAATTCTGGTATGGCAGTATTACAAACCCTTCCAAACTGAGCTGGAAATGCAGCTTGTATTTAAATATAAAAATAAGAAAGTATGTATTACTATAAAGTATGTCTGCGAAAAGTTTGTCAAATCATCGGATGTAGAGCAGTAGAAATTATACCCGAATCATGCAATCACATTCAGAACAAAATATGAAGGCAAATGAAGTTGTTAACCAATGTTGCACACTGGAGTTGGTTTTGTCTCACACGTAAGTCTTTAAAAACCACTGAAAAAGTAAGAAATCAGAATTATCCAACATAATTGACAGAATAATGTTGGCCCACGTTACCAGTTGAAATATCAGGAACAACAAATCACTAAGGGAAGCAGGATTGAACAATTTAAGGACTGGATTTGGAGTAAGAGAAATGTTTTGTACCATTGGTCATCTTATGTCAGTGTGCATTCATTGTTGAGTGCATACTGTACATACAGTATGGAGCACTGTCTCCATTAAATATAAATACAGTGTGTACATGTATGTATATTATAGATGAGTGATTGGGTTTCCTCATAAGCTGGTCTAGGCCTTGCATTCCTCTCATTGGTGGAGTCAGATGTGTGCAGGCCTTTCAGCTAATCTGGGAAGAATGTCGGCTGCAGACACACATGTGTTCCATTAAGCCCAGAACTGCGTAAATAATATAACATGCAACAGCTAACGTTACAGGTAACTATACCCCCACAGCTGTGCCTTTGGCTTTGCAGTGCCCCTCCACCCCGGCCTATAAAAAGGCAACGTCGATATTTAATGAGTAGATGTATCGTAGCGTCTACTGTGCTTCAGGCTGCTGCTTTGGAGAAAAATAAAGATGATGAATATTAATTAGATAATAGAGCCAAGCAGGTTTTATTGGAAACTGAATAATAAAAATCTCAAACAATAGATCAGCCAATATACTTTTTGCTTCTTCTTTTATTTTTTGTAAAAACACAACATAGATATAATGATATATTGACTGTTTTATCAGAGAAGACATATTTAATATAAAGTTAAATATAAACTAGAAATAATAACTAGAAATATGAATCCAAATATGCCATAAGTTGAAAAAATGTAAAAAATGCTGCCAATTGAACATTTATTTCTTATCTGATATCAATATATTTGTGATAACGATCGATTTTGTCATATCAGTATTCGTTGGCCTTTATTATACAATGCCGTGGCAGACATTTCACTCACATCACTCACTTTAAAATTCAGCAACGTGAAACCTGCTTTGTGCATCAGTATAATCAGTGTCATGTAAATCTTTACATGAGCATTAAAGTCTGTCACATGGCAGGAGTCGTGCGAGAAAGCACACCACAGCTCACCCCTCTATTGTTAATGGCTCTACACCCAGATGACCGTCATTGGCTCACCGTGTTTATTGTCTGCCTGCTCAGCTTGTACTGATTGGCTCCACTCTGCCAAGCGACAGGACAATGTTTGTTTTTGCAGACAGCCTGGGGAAGTCCCTCAGCCAGGCCCTGCTACAGTAACTGATACAAAGTTCAGAGGATGCCAGCCTCTTCCTGGTGTGGTGCAGCATCATCCTGTGGCTGTACACCAAAGTCAGTTAGAAACTGAGTGAGTTACAGAGTTATTTATTTATGTTTTTATTTATTCTCCCTTTACTTTTCTCAGAGAGGATTACAGTAGCATGAGCAAACAAGTGAACTCTGCCTTCTGCTCTATTCTGATCAGAACTAAAGTGTGGGTGTTCGGGATAAAAAAAGAAAAGAATCAGTGGTTAGGCTCGAGCAGAGATGGTAAACGGCTGGCAGCATCTGGTTTTGGTAGAAATATCACAAACCTAAAGCCAGCCAGAAAGTGAAAGAGAGGTGACAAGGGTCTGACGTGAGGACTAGAAAACAAAAGAAAGGTGTCAGAGAACAAGTGTATAGAACAATGCTTCTTGCACTTGCAAACTGTTGCGAGCCAGCAAGGAAATGTGAGGAGTTCGGCTGTTGCTGTTTTGGGTGCCAGCACTCCTAATGAGTCTGTCAGGGCCAGTTAGCACAGCCAGGCCTGCTTGTGTCCCCTCCAGGCCGCAGACAGCTGTTATTAGCCCTGTAATGGCATGCCACAGGGCCAGATTAGCCTGGCACATTGGAGAAATATCAAACATTCACTTACTGTGGCTCCTTCAATGGCTAAAGCTGCTATTCTGTGAGGCATTCATTTAGCTGTAATGCTGGCAAGCTACCTAACAAGCCAAGAAAGAAAAAGTCTCCAGTGAGGGATGCAGTTAGTGTGCAGTAGCTCCTCTGGAAGGTAGAAAAAAAATGTCTGATTGGAGGATGTACAAGGCACAACATACTGGGGCATGTTGCTGATTATGACCTAGAATGGCCCTGCAAGTAAGAAAAATACATACAGCATATTGCAATAAATAACTTAATCTAAATGTATTGAGTACAGGAAACCTGGATATCCATATTAAAAAAAAAACATATTGCAAATCCAGAAGGGCTGTTTTTTGTGGGTTTTATGTTGTTGGTTGTCGGGACAGTGCAGCATCGAGGAAAGTTGTAAATGAGAGTTCTCTTTAATAATGCTGTGTCATCATTATGCGAACCATATCGACATGGCCACTGCTGTCTACTCATCTGTTTTTACCTTTCATAATGAGCACAGGAAATCAAAACCTTACACAGCAAGTACTCTCACTTTGCCTGGGGGGATAGCCTGCCACTGTCTGTGTTAGGCCATTAGATCAGCATACTGTTAGCAAATACTGTATACTGCTCTGCATAGAACGTTCCTTGTAAATCATGCTCTTTGAGCTTGTAATTTCCTCGAAATATGTTTCATGCATCATATGTTACATAAGCTTTTGGATACGTTGCCTGTGGATTTCACTGCGTGGTAATCACTAGGAATCTAGGCCCATAAACGCAATCTGTAGAGGTGTGTTTATGGCGGTTCCACTATAAAGCTGTGGCCTGCTACGCTCATGTGTGCACTTGATGTGTCTTTGCCTGCACCGTGTGAAAGAAGTGAAAGGCAGGGACTGCTTTGGTTAGGTCAGGGATGTTTTCTCACTCACTTGTTAAATATAATCAAATACGGCATGTCCCACTGAATAGCAATATTACACTCTGCCCCTGGATGTATTTGTGTCTGTGTGATTACACATCTGGATGTTTTTGTGTGTGATTTTTTTTGTTTGTGTGTGTGTTTGGATCAAGCTGCCAAAAGTGCCAAAAACAGCAGTTCCTCAAATTGCCACTTGAGGCTGGCTTCAAAAGCAAGTCTGTGACCATTGAGCCCCATGTGAAAATAACCCACTTTAAGGCAGAAATAAACATGTTTACAGCCTAGTATAAAATAGAATATGTTTTTGGTCTCTATAGCTGATTTCCCTAACTGTACAGGGGGTGATTTTTTCATATTACTTAAACGTTTAAATTATACTAAGAGTTATAGTATAACAATGAAAGGCAAGGCATTTTTTGACGGTGCAGGTGGAGAAAGGCACTGCCAAAATGGTGACGTCCGGAGCCGTCCATGCAGTGTCATTTTGGTTCTTCAGAAACCTATGGATGAAATCATGGAAACTAGGTCCACATTTATATAGTCTATGGTTTGAATGAGAGGATAGAAGAGATGTTAAAAAAGAAGAAGGGGGGGACAGTAAAGCAACTATAAGATTAATTATGAAGAGGGAGAATGTGATATTTGTTCTAGATTGCTGCACTGTGTTTGTCTCCCTCAATAATCTACATCATATCCTCATTAGCAGACTCTATGTATCAAGTGTGGCAGAGCCATTAAGCACTATACATAGCAGGCAGTAGCCATAGTCATTACCAAATATAAGTTGTATTATTCTCTTATTTATGAGAAACCAGTTTCCACATCAGCAGTTATAACATTTATTTTTGCAGCAGGCAGGATGCAGAAGCTAAAATAGACTCCAACACCAGAAAGAAAAAGATGTGTCTCATTTGATCAATTAACACGCACATTCTCATTATTTTACGAATGAGACACAAAATGCAAACTGTTGACCAGATGTTACATAAGAAAAGTGTTTATGTAAGATTGACAGAATATCAAGAAATCACAGTGGTGCAGTGAGATGTGTATAGTTGACAGTGAAGTGGGGAGGGGGATGAAGGAAAGATGTGAGATAGAGAAAGTGAGATTTAAAGTCAATCCTGGGAAGAACCCTCAAGGAGGGTTTTGCCACCCCTCTCTCAGGTTGTGTTGTACAGCTGAAACCCACATTGGCAAGTACAGGGCGGGGCCGACAGGCTTAGAACCCGCCACACTCTAATTATCAGCTGTGTAACGTATAGAAAGATGGAGTCAGTAGAGTACAGTGGAGCTGAACATAGGAGCCCTGGCTACCAAACACAACAGCTTAGCTCCATTAGTGCCGCTACTGAGCCATCCTTATCCAGTTATTATGTGTGGTACATCACCATGAGGTGATGTGATTTTACATTGCAGCCAATGTGCAAGCTCTCCGACTTGGCGGAAATTTATGTAACCAGCCCTCATAAAGAAAATGAGGACCATGAAAATACATATAGTATGTATGTTACCTGCACTTTGGGTGAGAAAATCAAAGTTAAGTAACTTAATCTGAAACTTTTTTTAAATTCAAATCTGGATCTTTTGAATTTGAAGCCATTCTAGTGTTTGAAGTATTTAATTTACGCAAAGTTCCATACTGAATCTCTACAAAGGAAGAAAATATACTTAAATGTTCTCTCTCTCTCTCTATCCTCTTCTAGAGCAGATACAGTGCTGCAGATCGAGGTGTGAGGCTCTACAGTTCCCTGCCCATGCGCCCAAACCCTGACGGCAAGAGACTGCCCTCTACTGGGGTAAGACTCAACCCCCCACCCCCACCCCTGCTTCCTCACCCCTAGGTCTCTTCTATACCTACATGTACTGACATGCCACATTTAACCCTTATCCATACTCTTAGTTCCACTAACGAGGCCGTCACCCATCTGCACAGCAAGACTGTACAAACACAAGATAGGAATGACAGTTCAGAAGCAATGCAGACAGTATTTCATTTTTCACCTAAGTCTGCGGCCCTTGGATGCACAGAAGCTGAAAGTTCTTTATCCTGTGATAGAAAGCTTCTGCTTAGAAACGACTGTTAAATACGCCCAATAATATCTGAACTTAAATCAGCCAGGAAAAAATATTACCCAATATTTCAAACTCAGCATCTTCCTCAACTACCTTGACTTCTTCCTCATCCTTTAACCCCTCATCACACTACTCATCCCATGGGCTCTACCTACACTCACCCTGTAAACTGCTCAGTCCCCCATCACTGACCACTGCAATGCTCCCAATAAAGCACCAAACAGAAGGATTTCACTGCATCTGTCCAACTGCCTTCTACTGTATATGTTCTTACACAGAACAGAGGCATCCACAGCGGCTTCCTGGATACAGTGCTTTTGTTTCTGATCTGTTTTAGGTTAAAGATAGAGGAAGGGCAAATGTTGCTTAGTTATAGAATTTAAAATACTGTGGTGTTTTTTTTATTTCTACTTCTTTGGTTGTAAAGCAGCTGTACTGGGGCATCACAGTCTCATTTTTTAAACATTATTATTATATAATTGTTCGTGAGGACATCGTCTAAAAAAAGTTTAGTGATGCAGCATTTGCAGTACTTTGACTTTGACAAAGTACTGGGACAGTAAGTCTGCTTTGTTTGTGACACCTTTCATTCTTTTTAAATAATAAAAAAAGGAAATCTTTTAGTATTGAGAAAATCATAATTAGAATCTAGCTTGCCTTGCTTTTATGCATTTATGTAACAAAGGAGTGAAAAGGAAAGAACAATAGAGCAAAAAGAGAGAATTTAATTTCATATGTCTCCCTTTTTCATGTTTTACTCCATGCAAGTGCTTTTTGAATTATCTTTTCTCTGCTCCGGGGCTCAATGAGAGGAAGAGTGGGTGAGCGAGGGAGAGGAAGAGAGGGAGAGACAGAGAGGGAGTGGAAGAGAGAGGGAGACAGACAAAGTGAAAGCTGTGTAATATTGTTGGTGCACACCTTTTTTTAATTACAACAGAGATTGTATTGATGTCTCAGGCCACATGTTTTCAATCATTTATCAAGGGGGAGAGTGCTAACAAAGCATTTCTAAGAAACCCATCCTCTCCTAGGGCCTGGAATCATACGTTATCTAAAGTTAATATTGTTAATGCTGTTCTGTGGAGAAACCCACTTACAAATCATGGGAATGAGTTGGTGTCAGTGCATGCATGGCGTAGTAAAGAAATATATCCACTTTCATCTGATCCACTGTTGAGCAAATAAAACTCTGCATCTAAATCTCTATGCAGAAATGTTTTTGAAATGAAAAGGGACCTGTTAAAATGATGGATAAACACTAAAGTAAGGGAAGGGTACATTTCTAAATCGACTTAAAGATTACATCTCTTTAAAAAAACAAAACGCGATACAAAAGGAGACAATAAGTGCTATTATTTTTTCTCTCTCTCTCTTTGGTCTTCTGTCATTTCCTTTTGTCTATTATTACCTGGATGTAGCATCAGGACAGTAGCAGACTGTAGCTGCAGGAAGAGAAGAAGAATATAAACCACTTAACATGCAGGAGGAAACCAGACGTTTTTCCATTGCACTTATCAGGTGCTGTGGTGAGAGCAAGTGTCAAGGTGTAGTACTGTAAGTCCCTGTCCCCCTCCACCCCCACACCCCCCCATCCTCTTCTTCCTCCCCTCTTTTTTCCCCTGCACACCCCTTTTATTTTACCCTGATCTCTATCTCTGTCTCCCCCCTCCACCACTCACCACGCTCAGTTCAGTTAAAAGTGGGTTTGGCACTTCCGCAGCCCCCTCCCCCCAAAAGCACTACCACTTCTTTTGTCTCTGTCAAACTAACCTCCAACTCCTGCTCTTCACCTCTATGTTTCCTGTCAAGGTGCACTGCCCCCCCCTTCCCCCCAACCACCGACTCTGCCCCCACAACCTTTTCCTTTTCTTTCTTTCAACATCTATTATGAGTCCAAATGCCTACAGTTCATTTTTTTAAATGCTTAGTGCAGAGGGCATGGCCCCCAGTGCTCTGCGCTGATCTTGCCATCCCTGCATGTATACGAATAGGGTGAAGGCTTTTGTTGTATTAGTGGCTTTGAAGGGATTTAGCGTACTATTTTGTGCCATGCTCTTTGGTTTTTATGAATTCTTCTTTAAAATGTGAATCAATCTGCCCCAAATCACATGTACAGTGTATTATGAACATTACACAGGAATGTGTATTCAGTGAGTGTGTTGAGAGTATACCACACAGGGCTGAGCAAAGGAACTTTTGCAGTAGCTCATTTTATCAACCTATTAATGACTTAACTAAAATGTTGGAACCAGGAGGTACAGTATTAGGCTTTTAGCATAAATACTAGAAGCATGGGGAAACAGATACATGTTTTCAAAGTTCAATAATTCACCAACCAATGCTCAAAATTGACACATTGTAAGTTGTTTGATCGATTTATAGCACATATGGTAACTACTCGAAAAAACTTCTAAGTGTCATTTTACATTATTGTTGTTGTATGCCCTGTGTATGCATGCTAAGCTACATGAGCAAATCATTGTAACATTTATCATTATTGAGGCAGTAAGCCTCTGAATGTTCTCATTTGTCCAGGTCATCGTTATCCTCTAAGCAACTTGAGGATTATTAAGGCAAAATAATGTATTGCCCTATACAAAGTTTCTGTTCGAATTCAGTGTTTCGCACTAAATTGCACTGTGTATACTTGATGTCAAACAAACACGTTGAAGTCATTTTCTTGGTTGTAACATAATTAGTCTTTTGGGACTTGGCTCGTGCAACGGAAGGTTGTTGGATCAAGTCCCTGTACGGACAGAGTGTGGACTGGAGACTGTAGAGATACCTGTTTGCCTCCTGGGCACTGACTACTCATGTCTTCTGTCCATGCAATACAAAGGTCCCCTCACTGTTACATCTCTCAATTAATGCATGTGTGTGTGTGTGTGTGTGCGTGTGTGTGTGTGTGTGTGTGTGTGTGTGTGTGTGTGTGTGTGTGTGTGTGTGTGTGTGTGTGTGTGTGTGTGTGTGTGTGTGTGTTCATGTGTTTATTATGTAAAATAACAACAGAGTGAAAAAAAAAATTCAATTTCCCCAATTTGTTTTATTTACGTCAACGTTCACTTGCTAGCCCTTGTTTTCTTCTTTGCCTTTGCCTGCGATTGCAGCACTTCTTGGCACACCACCACCGCGTATAGATCAGTGGAATAGTGTGAAACCAAATGCTAACTTGTAGCTGTGACATTTCAGTATATAGGCATTATGTCTTGTGCATCAATTTATACACATGTCCTCTAGTACCACCCTGACTGAAGGATATCCCCTACAATTTAATATAACACATGTTTGTTCAAACAAAGTTTGACTGCACAGTATTCATTTGTGATAACTGACCCACTGGCAGATCAGTGAGCTTTAGGTGAGCTTAAACTGCATGCATGTAGGGTGCAACATTTTATTGTCATCTGTAATGGAACTACAGTAATCTGTATAATGAAATTAAATCATTAAATAAGCTCAAGGGCACTGGAGTGGAGGTTTTTTTTAACTTAGGTTGGATGAGCATCAATGTATTCTTTGCAGTCGAACTGTTGTAGTTGTTGTTGTTGTTTTAGCTGCACTGCTTTGACAGTGATACATAGGGTGAAGGTTCAGAATATGTTATAGTGCAGAGAAGACAGAATCGTTTCAGGACTCTCTCTTTCTCTCCGTCAGTTTCCCTTGGTTTTAACATGTCTCTCACTTTCTCTCTCTCCTGTTTTGTCTCTATGTAACTTCCTCTCTTTTTCCAAGCTGATTTGGAGCCTTGCATAGTCAATTATGTAGCGAGTGAGAGATGGAGTAGGGGCTCTGGCTTCCATATTTTGGTGCAATATTAATATTGCATGAGCGCTATTCTGTAGCGAATATCTAAGAGACTGCCTATTAAGGCAGCAGCAGGAGAAGAATGTGACAGACACACACACATTCACACTGTACATACATACATACATGAGCATGGGTGAATCAGTCAGGATCACACACAGGTTGTCATAATTAGTGTTCCCCAGATTTATTTTGGTGTGATAATAAGAATGACTCATTTTCCTGTTTAATAAGTCATGTTTGTTTATCTTGACATGGCTCACATCATGCTGTACAGTGAGCGTGTTTGATGTTGGTGAGATCCAAGTTATGTTCCACTGTAATTGTGCTAAGGATGGAATATTTTAACTAACCAACTGAATAAACAAACAAAACAGAGACAAAAAACAAATGCAAAAACATTGCCAAGGTAATTGTGATATTGCAAAGCAGAAGTGATCTGATGGCAGGCTATTTATTTTCTGCTGCTGGGTGGGTATCAGTGATGCATATAGCAAGTGTCAACAGTGACATGCTGAGTATGTCCCTAGCGTTGACTGAGAGGCTTATTGTGGACACTTGATGCTTTTTTGGGTGCTAAGTGGCGGTGACACTGGAGGGTGTGTGATAGGCATATCATTTCATGCCACCACAGATTGTCAAAAGCATTAGATTTTAGGGTGTACTGGACTGTAAGTTTCATTAATACAGTTTTAAAACATAATAACACTTATGATTTGTTATAGCAGCTGTTTTGTAAACCTCAAACAATCAATGTTGTGTTAGGTGACATGGCTGAAATCAATACCAGAATATTATTAGTAGTGCTGGGTATCGTCTAAAAAACGATGTACTACCATTACCCATAAAGTGATACCTATGCCATTAGAGTTGATACCTTTTTTTCTACTTCATTTGATACACATCATGTGTTGCCAACTACATTAAATACACCACGCTCAACTTCCCCACACCACCAACTGTGTGGCATGTAGCTGCTACAATAATGGATCAATCACACATTGCATTAATCAAAGAATGATGGTGATTGGCTGTGAGCAAAACCATACAAATATATATATATATTTTTTTTTAGATCTGGGTGCAAACAGGATCTAATGAAGGTCTTGTTTGACTGGAGAAGTTTCAGTACTACTTGACTTCAATACATTTCTTAACCTGAATGGCTACAAGTAATAATTATTCAATTAGTCATTGTTTTTCTTGAAAATGTCAGAAAGTAGTGACATACATACTGTATATGGCCATTATAATTACCAAGGTAATGCCCTGAGTCCAAAACCAAAATATCTTTCTCACAGGACTTGTAGAACATGCTGAAGAGGTTTTCCTTCCAGTATTTCCTTTCTTGCAGTAATATTGCAGAAAGCTCGACCCGGAGTCAACACAGCCAGTTAGTCCCGAGCCCAGAAGCATCACGGTGGACCCAAAGTCGAACAAGTGCTTAGTGACCTTACAGGACCAGGTGTAAGAATGAGTTGGTGAAATGAAAGAAGCCTTTAAAAGGCCGATTTACCACAGTAATATCATCGCCCATGCTTCAAAGTCTGGATTAAGGCCCACTTTCCCTCACTAAAATGTAACAACTGTGTGAAAAAACATCACAGCCAAAGCCAGGGAACAATAGAGAGACAGAGAGAGAGAGAGAGAGAGACTGAGAGAGAGAGAGAGAGAGAGAGAGAGAGAGAGAGAGAGAGAGAGAGAGAGGCAGAAATAAGGGAGTAAGAAAGTGAGGGAAACTCAACATCTTAATACCCCCCAATACCCCCCTCCGTGCCAAAAATATCAATGTAGTTGGCTTTCTCTGAAATTCAAATGGCAAGAGGAAAAAAACACAGATAAAAAAGAAAAGAAAAAGAAACCTCTGGTTTTGGAAAGGGGGGGTTGGGGTTGCTGAGAAAAAGACCTGCCATCTATGTATTAGTGCTCTGTAAATATTACATGAGCTCCACATTCGCTCAGTTGTTTGGCATTACTTCCACTGGATGGGTATATTATTTTAGAAACCATGCCTTGTTTATGGAGAGGCATGACCTAGTTCCAGACACTCCTCTCTCTCTTTCTCTGGTATTTTTTCCTTTCTCTACCCCCTCTTTTTTTCCCTTTACCTCTCTTTCTGTCCCTCTCTCCTTCTATCTCTCTCTTATTCATTCTCAATCTGCAAAATCTCAACTGATTGTCCCTGCTGAGCAATTACAAGGCAGAGAGACCCAAATGGAGATGTTTGTAGAAAACAACATGTGTATAATTAAGGTTTAATGAGCTCTTGTCAGGGTGGAATGTGCAATTAGATTGGTAATAAAAAATTCTGCCTGAATGCTAGTGGCAGAAGCTGGATGTGGAGTCAGCATGGCAGTGAATGAAAGAACAGTGAATTATTTTGAGCCCTATTGACAGAACTAGACGGGGCTGGATGGTGCATTCAGATTTAAATACATGGTGAGGTCCCAAATAGAGAAATGCTTTTTTTTGCTATATCGTGTGTTTTGAAATTACTGTATTTGTGCACATCAGGTTGGTTTCTTGGGAGAAAACGTTCCTAAACAGCTGAAGTAATGACAATGATTGTTATTTGAATGGAGAAGGTCTCAAAAGTCATATCTGCACAATTAAAAAAAATAAAAGATCTCCAAAAGCTCATAGTGAAAGACAATCCTGCTGGTTAAGAAATTGTGGCCATGGTTTTTGGAGAATACCTACATCTTGCCCTGGCATTATAAGGCTTTGTACAGGGATGGTTTGTTCAAAATATCAAATGTGCCAGGCTCAAGACCACTTAATATGGCTATATACATTCATCATGTTGCTGCAGCATCATCCATAGGTGGAATTAGGGCTGTAGCAAATGCTTAGTTTCATTGTTGACTAATTTGCCTTCAAAATATCCAATGAGTGAAAAATGGCCATTATATTTTATCAGAACAAGGTGATACTTCATACTATTAACTCAACAGTTTTCACATTTAAAAAGCAAATCAATTAAAATGATTGCAGGACCATCTTCTGTAGATCACTTTTCAATAACTGTTTCAGCTCTGTCATCAAAATTGGCAGTTTGTCCTAATATGCATCATCTATGTACAGTTGAAACCAGAAGTTTACATACACTATGCAAAACGACACATAACACATTTTTTCTCACCATCCGAAGTTAAAGCAGCCTAAACCTCTCCTGTTTCAGTTCATTTAGAATTAACAAAACTATTTCATTTTGGTAAATGCCACAATAATGAGTGTGAGATTTTCTTAGAGATTTTTATGTTACTTTCTGGTGATCATGAAGATGCAGGCTGAAGCTGGTAAGAAAGTGTCATTATCCACAGTGAAACGAGTCCTGCACCGACAAGAAAGAAGCTGTTTCTCCTGAAGAAACATAAAAAAGCCAAATAACATTTAGCAAAAAGACACCAAGGCAAAGATCTCAACTTCTGGAGACATGTCCTATGGTCTGATAAAACTAAAGTGGAGCTGTTTGGCCATAATGACCACCGTTACATGTGGAGGAAAAAAGGGGAAGCTTGTTGACCTGAGAACACCATACCGACTGTGAAGCATGGATGTGGTAGCATCATGTTGGGGGGCTGTTTTGCTGCAGCAGGAACTGGAGCTCTTCATATATATATATATATATATATATATATATATATATATATATATATATATATATATATATATATATCATGGCATCCTGAGGAAATAACACTATGTGGAAATATTAAAGCAACATCTCAAGACATCAGCCAGGAAGTTAAAACTTGGGCGCAAATGGGTCTTCCAAATGGACAATGACCCCAAGAGTTAAATAGTGGCTTGAGGACAACAAAATCAATCTCTTGGAGTGGCCATCACAAAGCCCTGATCTGTATCCCATCGAAAATTTGTGGGCAGATTTGAAGAGGCGTGTGCGAGCAAGGAAACCGACAAACCTGGCTCAGTTACACCAGTTCTGTCAGGAGGAATGGGCCAGAACTCCAGCAGAGTATGGTCAGAAGCTTGTGGAAGGTTACCCAAAACGTTTGACCCAAGTTAAACAGTTCAAGGGCAATGCTACTTAATACTAAGGAAAGGTATGTAAACTTTTGACCTTGAAGAAAGTAATAAAAGAATATCTAAAATATACTCTTTCTCATTATTGTGGCATTTAGCAAAATTAAATAATTTTGATAATCCTAACTGAACTGAAGCAGGAGAGGTTTAGTCTGGCTTAACTTCAGACAGTGAGAAAAAAAGTGTTATGTGTTATTTAAACGTCTGGTTTCAACTGTATAAGCAGTGGTAAAGACTTGGCCCTGTGGGGGTAACCTGACTTTCGCCAGATGAATTTAGTTCCACCTTACTTCAGCCTTGACTCTACCTAGCTCCACTGAACCAACTGGGATCGCTCCATAGCAAAAGTGATTTCAGGTGGTAGAGCTAAACAGGACCGCCGGTCCCAAATGTACGAGTGAAGCAAGGCGGAACAAAGTTCATCTGGGGAGAGTCAGGTTACTGTGGTGGTGCTACCTTGTAAATTAAGGCAACTGATGGCTAAACTTTTTACCAAATATGATTGAAATCTGGCATTTTTTTAGGGATCCGGTAAACTTTACAGACAGACCAACCAACCTGATATCCCTAAAGAATTCACTCTATCCTACACAATTCTCGCAACTCATGATTTTTGTAAATGTTCTGTACTAATGCTAGAAGTAGCGTGCTGTTGATGCCGTTGATGCCTTGATGCCGAGAGTCAACCAATTGTTTTATTTGCTTAATCTTACCCACCGTAATCTTAGCGTATTTTCCATGACTACAATCTTATGTATACCGCAGTTGCCATGTGCAGATATTTTCAAACACTATAAACCTTAGCACTCAACATAAGTAGAAATGTTCAGTTTTAATCTAATAACGGTGTTCTTGTGTGGTGATACGATAATACAAACCCAACTGAAAACAGTACCTCTGTGGTGAATGTTAAACATTTGCATTAAGAGTAGTTATTGAATCAGCCCTTATTTGCTCTCAAATCACTGCAATACACTGCAGTCCATTTCTTTCTAGTTCTGTGCTTTTTCTGTCGGATGTGCACTATTTTAAGGAGGACACTTCTCCACCGGACCCTTTCTTTTTAAATAAGGCACTTGTGTGGGGAATAAAAGGTATTTTGTTGCTCTCTTTTTCTACTCTGTTCCTTTTTCTGACAGTCTTTTTCTTGACTTGGTGAAATTACTGCTTGTGGGTCTGGTGGAGAAGATCCACACACACACCAAAATCGTGTTTGGCTCTTTCTGAATTACTTGACTAGACCCTGAAAGAGAGGGCCCTTTGTTGGTTTCCTCTGGGACTGCCCTTGAAAGGCTCCTATTGTGTGGTAAGCACTATGATATAATGCAAGTGGATTTAATAGATTTAATGGAACATGCAGACATGGTTCTCAAGCCCTCATGTGACGAGAAGCAGCCTGTTTTTAGGAGATCAGACCCACATCTTAAAGAAATGAAATGATAGCGTTGCTCCAGAAGCATGTTAAGATTTGGTTTTATGTTAAATGTTCTCGATTGCTTGGTGCATGTGGAGGCGGAATCTATTGCATTTATTCTTACATGCCCAACCATATGCTTTGGTATCTTGTATTGAGTTATTTTCACATTTCTGTATCGCTTGATTATCCATTTCTGTGTTTCACTTGAGCTGTGTTGGAAGTCAAGGTTAGGGAGAGTGGGGGTGGTTGAATGTCAGCGATGTGTTAGCTTTGTTTTCATTGTGTTAACAGGAGCACAATGGTATGATTGTGTGGCCATCTGAAACCCTACACCTAGCCAGAGCTTTCGGGGGTCAGAGGTGGGGGAGATGTAGGTGCCTTTTGCCCGACGAACCATGCATTTTGAAAGACCTAGAAACACAAGAGTAATCCAGCCAGCATACCATCAAAACCATTCTGCATCGCTGAATTGCTCACATACTAGATCTGCTTGTAAAATGCTGCATTTTCCAGATATAAATAATGCTTTTCTCTCTCCTTTTTCATCCCCTTCCCCTTGTTGCTTTGTAATCTGTCTCATTATTTTAAGGTGCCATTTGAGGAGTGGCCTGCCTCTTGAAACCCGTCAGTGTGATGGACAAGACCATAAAGCAGAGCAATAAACCTGAGATGAATGTTATATCTTAACACTGATAGAGGCAATTAAGTCCATCATAAGCGGGAGAGGGAACACTCTTCTCTGGGGACTCATTCACTTGCATGGTTTAACATGATTCCCACCTAAATCCCTTATTTTATTTCTCCTCTCAGCTCACAGCTTACAGTGGAGCACAAATTGAGCTGATGTGTTTTTTGTTTTTTTTTACACAGTTTGGTCTTTCTTTCTGTCTGATCTGCCCTTTTCTGTCTGTTGTCATCTTTGTCTCTCTCCCTCTCCTGCTATCTCTCCCTTCTCTCTCTCGCCTCCCCATTTCACCGTATTTGTCATGGTAATATAAAAAATCTCGCTGCTCCAATTCATTTCGTGCTCTTTCAGTCGAGAAAGAAGGGCAATTCTGTTTTTCCTCACTAGTTTCTGTGTGTTGAGGTTTAAAGTTAATGAAGACCATATTTCATCTGCATGGAGTTATATGACTGGGCGTGGCTGAGCAGGTCTGTTATGGGAATATAAATATTATGGAAGGTCTAACGTTGTTATCTTTATCTCGCTGGGATCAATGTGTGTATTATTGGACAGGATACATTACACAAACACATCGGCACGCACGCAATGTGCTCACACATTCAGAGCCAAGAACTTAAGTTGTCTATACAGCAAGCAAACATGCATAAGGAACACATAAAGGTGAAATACACATGCAGCGGTAGAGATATACACACATAAACACAGGCAATCCATATCTGCGCTACACCACACCATCCCCCATGCTTTGGTTATGTCTGTATGCATGTGTGTGTGCGTGCGTGTGTGTGTGTGTGTGTGTGTGTGTGTGTGTGTGTGTGTGTGTGTGTGTGTGTGTGTGTGCGTGTGTGTGTGTGCGCGCGTGTGTGTGTGTGTGTGTGTGTGTGTGTGTGTGTGTGCATTGAGACATATGCGATCATCTGTGTGTGTGTGTGTGTGTGTGTGTGTGCCAGCGAGTCACTGAATGCTCTAATGACCACAGTCCTGACACAGGTATTTTGACTGCTGCCTCTTTCCATCGGCGCATTGACTGACATGCGATTAGTTACGCTGGGGTGAAAAACTAGGGAGCACACTGTAACCATGAAAACAGACTAGAAGGATGGTTTAAATCCTGTTCTCTCCATCTCTCCTGCCTCATCTTTCTTTAAATCTAAAACATCCCTGGCCACAGTTACTGGTTTTGGGATTTGGTATTCAGTACATACAGTAAAGCACACTTTGGCTCACAGCAACCTTATGAGAAAAGTATCTCTTGTAGATCAATGCAGGTTAGCAACGTTGTAGCACAGAATGCAAACTAACTGTCAAAATGGGAATAGAATTGGTACAAAACTGATCTGAAAAGGTTTGTGCAAGTAGGGCTGCACCGCCCCCTTTCTGCCCTCAGTGAGTGGCTGACTGATTCACATTAAGCCCAGTTAATTTGATGATGTAACTGTAAAATCCACTGTTTTTGTTATATATGTTACACATACATCAGTCACAGATTCAAAGTTTAGTGTCATAGCATCCATGTTGCGTGATAATGTCTTACTTATCCCAGCAAGTTCCACTTTGTGAGGTTAAACAGATTGTTCATTTGGGAAAAATAGATCAGTGATGTCCAGTCAGTACCCAGTATTGGCAGATAAGTGGAAAGTGCAAATAAATATGGAATTATTATTTTAACAGGTTTTTTAATATATATAGTTATGATGTTAACTTGTAAAAAAGAGCAGTGAGTATTTAAACCATGAAATATGTAATTTACAGATACTTGGGTGTTACAAGGTTTTTGTACAGGGATTTTTCTGGCCCTATGGACTGATGTTAACTGTTATTCATGGTGAACAAAAATTCATATGCAGCATTAAAAACACAAACCAGATGTAATACACACAAGTGAAAAGACAGTTAAAAAGTAAAATTACCCAGTTTCTTCACTGTCATTGAGAGTACCAATTTGATCCTTAATCAACTTTTCAGAAAGCTTAGGTGACATAATTTTGTAAGGGAAACTTATTTTTTAGGGATAGATGAAATTGTATGTTTTGAAATGCCAAGTTAGATGTGAGTCCTTGTCTGAAGACTCTGGAAAGCTACATTTCTGATATGTTGTGTTCTAGTCAACAGTTGTTTTATAACCTCTGACTGTGGTGCACTTCCTGCATCCAACTGCCATTGGTTTGGCTTTACCCAAACACAGTGCTATTCATAGCATCTCTCCCACTTTATTTTCTCCCTCCCATTCTCTCCCTCACATGTATTTGCATTTCTGCTATGCAAACAGGAGTCTGGTGTCAAGTGCGTCAGTTGTATTGGCTGCACTTGTCCCTTTTCCTTCTCAAGCCTCAATCCACCTCAAACATTTCTCTCCTTCGTTTCCTCGCTTGACATAACTCTCCTATCCTATATCTCACTGTAGCTTTCCACCTGTCTCACCTTCACCCTCTATCCCTCTCTCTCTCTCTCTCTCTCTCTCTCTCTCTCTCTCTCTCTCTCTCTGTCTGTGTTTTCCTTTTGCTCAATTGTTTTGCTGTAGATTTGACCGCTATGATTAATGACCTCAAAGCCTCAGGAAAGCAAACAGAGAAAGACACGACAAGCTCGCCCTTCCCTTACAAACCTTCCTTTTTCTCATATATCAACAGCTCGTACATTCACACTGAGCATGGTATGACTTCTGTAAAAAAAAAAAAAAGATCTACGTAATATGAGTCAGATTACACGAGTGTAAGATTTTATATGCACACATTTATATGTGATTTCTTACAACCGCCACTTGGCATGCAGACCAGCTTTCCCAGACCACTGCTCTAAAGCCCCATCCATTAATAATTTGTTACTAGGGCATTTTTGCTGTAGTGTATTAAATAATTGTATTTTGTTATCATAAATCTTTACATGTGCGTTGTATGTCCAGGTTTTGACATTATTTCCCAACATTTCAGAGCTTTTGTCATCCTGTCTGTTCAAAATGTGAAATGACCATCAGAGCACCAGACCCCAGATGAAATTAACCTTTAGCTCAGAGGCCAAATCAGTCTCACTCAAGGTAGGTGTTTAGGGTCACTTCTGGATGTATGATTGGATATGGTTAACTTTCAGTTTACAGTGTGACTTTTTTAACACAAAAGAAACACCTTTTATAACAATTATTCAACTTCGCTCTGTCAAAATGTCCCATAAGTAATGTGGAATCAGTACTATAAAGTACAGTATGATATAATTTAGCTGGTTAAATAATTCATAGATATTAAGAACTGAATAAAATGTTTTGGGGCGCAAGCAATTTGACAACTTGACTGAACAGCTATCAGGATTCACAAAATGGCAGGCAAGAACCCAATAGCTCAAAACAAAAACAGTTCAGGTGCAGAAACAGAGTTTTATAAGCAAGCAGAGGCCAAACTAGGTGGTCAATCAGAGTGGGAAACAGATAAAGTTAAGGGTAGGGAAAAGGGAAAGTCCAAAGTCCAAAAAGGCAGGTCAAAACACAAACAGGTAGAATCAGGATCAGAATACCAGAGACTGACACACTAGGCCAACACACTGGACTATCTGGCAAAGAACTAAAGGAATGAACTGGAACACATACTTAAGGGCTGATTCGCTGATGAGGAGCAAGTTAGTGTGGAGGTGGGGCAGGCCAGGTGAATGGAATCAGCAGCCAATGAAGAGCAGGAGGGAGTGGCGGAGTCTGAAATGACATGAGAGTGGATATGGCAAAAGCAGGAAACATAAAACTAAAGTAAAAAAAACAACAACTAAGTTTAGACAAAAGCTTGCCCTTAATTAGCTTAGCTTTAACCTGACTGTCGCCAGATGAATTTTGTTTCGCCTTGACTGCACCTAGGTCCACTCAATCATCTGGGATCGCTCCATAGGACGGGGGCGGGGTTTTTATAGATGTGATGTAGCAGAGGAGAGACTGTTGTGATTCAGACAACAATGGTAATCACATCGAGGAAGCAGGCTTCAACATCTATGCTGCTAATTAATCGGTGTTGTCCAATTCAGCTAATATTTCTTCTTTAAAAAAACACCAGAGAACGGCTCTCAAGGCTTTTCTTGGTGGGGACAATGTTTTTCCCTTCTCCCGACCGGGTTTGGCTTTTCCCTGCGTCGCTCTCATCAGCGTCACGGGTTGGTTTCGATGTGAGTGTTTGAAGTAGCACGTCAATAAAGATGACGGACAAGTGGTTTATCCAATCATATGCAAGGATTTTTGATAAGGCCCAGCGTCCTGAAATCCCTTTCCTATGGAGTATGAGTGAAGCAAGGAGGAACAAAGTTCATCTGGAGAGAGTAAGGTTAACTTAGCTTAGCATAAAGACTAAAACTCAAATCACGGCACCTGGCCAAAGAATGCTGCCAACCCATAACCTGTTAACCCTTTAAAAATACAACTTTTTGATTTCCCCAGAAAAATGTTTTCAGAAATATTGCCATATTTCTTTTAACGTACTTCACATTTAAGAAGGATTATTAAGCTTATTAAAGAGAGATTGTTAGCCACAGTCCTCTCTTATCTTTACTGTAGCATGAGTACAGCACACTTACCTTAACTGACCAGCTACTAACCACAAAGAGGCAGGAAATAATGATATTTACCTTCCCCTGATATGGTCTGATATCAGGGGATATGGACCATAGGCTGCTGATTCCTTCACATTGTGCTCCGGGAGCACCAAAGTTTGCTCTTTGATATTCTGTATAAGTGTTTTCTACTTGGCCTGTTCTGCTCATTGACAACTGATTTTCAGGTGTGAAAATAATCTATTCCAAGATACTGTCACTTCTAGCACGATGTGATTAGGATAGCATGTAAAATTCATTTTTACAGGAGCAATAAAGCAAGTGATTTCATTTTCATTGCAAAATACAATGATTATTACTCCTGCAAACTAACTGCTATCAGGCAGAAATCATCAATGCACTAGAAGTAACAGCTCCATCAGAGTCTGAATAATAACGTGGAATTGGAAGTGGGGTTTCAAATTGAATAATGCTGCAAATAATTGTCTTTGTCCTGTAGTTTGTTTGGTGCTTTGTAAAAGATACAGAAAGAAACAAAAATCCAAGAAAAGTCAATAATAAAGAAGTAATCTGAATGGAACAGTTTTTTAAAGAATTCCCCCAAAAAGCATTTATAGTGAATGGCTGAACAACTACAGTACAGCAGATTTACTCCCTGGAACACATGGCTTAATACACAAGTTGAAACTTGACTGTAAAAAGTGTTGTGGCCCATTTTTGGTGCCGGTCCACAGTTTGAGAAACCTCCCTAGTAAGTTACTGTAGGCACATATCCATCCTGTTACTTGACCTTACAGTAGCAGCGGTAATTCATCTCAGCTACTAGCTGTCTTGAGGTGTGTTTTGTTTCCTCATAAATTGCTGGTGCCAAATAGTGTCAGACAGAGAAGCAGGGAAGGCCTCTGGGAGTGTGTGTGCGTGTGTGTGTGTGTGTGTGTGTGTGTGTGTGTGTGTGTGTGTGTGTGTGTGTGTGTGTGTGTGTGTGTGTGTGTGTGTACACTAGTGTTCATGTTTATATGCCTGTGTGTTTCAAGCTGCGGCCCCTGGCTGTGACCCCAGTGTTAATCACACTACAGCCAGAACAACCACAGGCTCTATCGCCACTACTGCTGCTACAACCCTCCTCCTCCTTCCCGACTATTTCTCTCACATCACGCTCTCTCTATTTATTTATTTATCTCTCTCTCTACCCCTACATTACTACAACATCTTTACAACTGAACTTACTTTCACATACACAGTACATGATATTTACCCACTCCATCATTAGCTCAGGGGTACACTTTCATCCCCATAACCCCAAACCGCCACCTTTTCTCCAGCTTTGCCTCCCCTTTAGGCTTCTTCAGCTCTATGTTTCTGAGTTTTGTTAAGCAAGGTCACCCTGTCCTCATTTCTTTGGCAAAGTGCAAAAGCGCCAAAGACTGTTCTCACCTCTGTTTAGTCTCGGTCACTAACTGGGTTGCTGGTTTGGAGTGTTGCTACAGTATAAATGCTAATTTGTGATTGGTCGGCCATATTACTGATTGTTAGGATGATTGTCTTAGTGGGCAACATCATCTGTGACTAAGCCTGTGAATGTTCTCATTCGTCCAGGTTATTGTTATCCTCAAAGCAATTTCAGTCAAAAGCAACTGGACTTGGTTATTTGTCAGGGATGACGTTTCACCTCTCATCCAAGAGGCTTCATCAGTTCATGTACGCATCTGACCAGGCTGGGACTGGTCCAACTAACTGGTGTGGAGATCCAGGTATTTAACCTCTCACAAGGCCGATGATGTCACTGGAACCCTTTGTGCTCCAAGTGCCAACGACCGTCGTTAGAGTGACAGTGGTTGGTGGGAAGTAGGTTTCGACTTTGTTAGTGCTCTATTGAGTCTGAACGACATTCGTTGGGGTCACAGGAGGCCATTTGTGAACAGTTGTTCTTTGAGGTTAGATTGTTGAATCTCCTAGGAAGGGATTAAAGGGCAGCATTATAAATTGGAGATAAGTGGTATCTCAGACCTCCTCCTCTGTTTAGCGATGGTTTCTCTACTTTTGCATAGATGGCTTCTTTTACTCCTCCTTCAAACCACCTGTCCTCTCTGTCCAGGATGTGGACATTGTTGTCATCAAAGGAGCAGGCTTTCTCCTTGAGATGTAAGTGGACAGTGGAGTCCAGGCCTGAGGAGTTAGCTCTCCTGTGTTGGGCCATGCGTTCATGCAGTGGTTGTTTTGTTTCTCCAATGTAAAGATCTTTGCATTCCTCGTTGCAATGGACAGAATAAACCAGATTGCTTTTGTGGGTGTGTGGTGTTCTGTCCTTGGGATGTACTAGTCTCTGTCTGAGTGTGTTACTGGGTTTGAAATACACAGGGATGCAGTGTTTGTTGAAGATCCTCCTGAGTTTCTCTGATACCCCAGCCACATACGGGATGACTATGTTGTTTCTCTTGTTATCTAGGATCTAGGATCATCTGTGACTGTTTTCTGAGATATGCCTCTTTGTCCTCCTCTGTTATAATTGATGGGCGTTATAATGAACACCGCCTCCCTTCTGGAGATGTTTCTGAAAACCCGCACTACAGCACAAATGATGTTGACCAGAGCGAGGAGCATGAACCTCCTACAGCTTTCCAATAAATGTCAATTCTTTAGATATCATCTTGAAAACTTGAATCTGAAAGTGAACACAGAAAGTAGGTCCCCGGAAATTCCTTGAAGCGAAAAGCGCAGAACAGCAAGTCAATTTCTGGGTCAACTCCAGTGCTGACTTACCTGTCATATGTCGTTTGATAACGTTAATTTTGCCTTTGATTTCATTTGACTGACTAACTACACGGCCGTTGGCTGCAAGTGTTGCGCTCTCAGTACCCTGATTATCACTTTGCTGCACCTTGTCGCCCAGTGACACCCATGGAATCACAGCAGTTAGATGTGCGTGCACTTACACACAGAGTTGCAGGCTGTCGGCAAGCTGAGACGAAGAGTGTGAGTTACACAAGCTTTGACAGGGCCTAATTATACGTGTCTCTAATGAACTGTAATTACGACATCCACCAGAGCATCGAGGTCTATAAGCCGAGGACTCACAGTCATTAGGCTGCTGTGTTACACTGTTTCTGTGTCTCTACTAACTGACGGAAAATTTGAGGTTTCTGTCCCTTTTGTGATGTGTCGGTCTTTGCCTAACTGTTCTCTCTCTCTCTATCTCTGCCTCTTTCTTTTTCTACAGTTTGATGGTGACAACATGTACATGAATGAAAACAACCACGAGTTCCTCCCACCAAACCAGGTGAGTTCAAAATTGCCTCTAATGGAATACCTGCTCTTTCCCTCTTATTTCTTCTGTTCCCATGATCAGGTTGTCGGGAGCCATTTTCATTCCACCATTGTTCAAGTTTGTTAGGATGGACGACACATTGTTGGTACTGAAACAACCACAGTTATATGGCATCTACTGAAAGCATTTGGACTGAAAGCTCTCAAAAATATTTCAATTAGTTCACCCATGTTTTATGCTAACAGATGTGACAGAAAAAAAAAAATCCAATGCATTCTGCACTCCACAGGGGAAATATTCCCTGAAGGATTGTTCATGGTCACTGGACTGTGGAATAAAGATAAAGGCATTTCTTCTCGTCTAAATACAGTGGAATCACTACAAAATATCCCTGTTTCTATTATTTATTGTTCATTTTGATCCCCATTAGTTGTAACATTTGCAATAGCTACTTTTTCTGAGGTCCATATTAAAATGTACATACTGTCAACACATTTTTAACTTACACTACATACAGTAAAGACTGTAAAACAGTTACAGTATTACAAAAACACCATCAAAACCAAATATAATACACACATACAGAGTCAATAGTAACACTTTAAAATTACAATAAATCCCAATTCATTCGCAGATAAACTCTGCAATGAAAGTTATTTTGATTATTTCTGATCACTTTCTTAAAAAATCTTTTTTATTTATTTTATATTATATGTATTTGTCGAAGTTGGAGTCTATCCCAGCATGCATTGTGTATAATTGCATTTTTGCTAAGTACAGTAGGAGGAAACCAGAGAACCTAAACCAGCAAAAATATCCAAATTCTGTAATGAAAGTGCTTCTTTCTGTGAGATGTCAACCATTAAGCTAACTGCCATCATAAAATTTAAATTCACTTTATTCCAATTATGCAATCATCCTCTGTGCACACAATTTTCACTTTGGTAAAAGCCAAGCTGAGAACGCTGCTTCACTCTGAGTGAGTTTTGGCCTCATTGCAAAGGATTTATTAAGTTAGAAAAGAGTCAACGCTCTTCTACACTACATGGCAACCATGCAAGATACACTGTAGCACAGCTGGTTGTGAACAACTGGGAGACCATATGGTTGTGTTTGGACAGGGAGATTTGTGGAGTTTGGGAATAAGCCCATCTGACATACACAGGGGAGCAGGGAATTTGTCCCTGTCAATTGCAATTATTAGAACCGACCCATAAGCTACAGTAGTTCTGTGTTTTCTGTTGCATTTGCTGTTTTGCTTAATTTCTTAATGCTCTGATCTGTTAAAGTGTGGCTGAAGGCCCAGAATGAGAGGCATAGCTGCTTGTGCTGCTTCTTGTTCATGCTTCCCTAAGTTTATTTAGAGAACTCTGACAACAAATATGTTACAAAGGGATGTTCAGCGGGATAGTGCTGCTAGCTGACACAGTTCTCATGCTGGTACTTGGCTGTCTAAAAACATCTTTAGAACCAATGCTTTAATCGCCCATTTTGATTCAGCACATGTACTTTTACTGCAGTGCTGATTGACTGATTACAAGTTGTGCTGATTTGCACAATGTTCTTTGCTGAATTACTGAGGGACAGATAAACCATCGCAAATGTGGCATGGAAGATAGACAGAGAGAGAAAGGGAGAGAAAGGTGGGGATCAAGGAAGCAAGAGAGAGAAATAGCATGAAACACAGTGATGGGATGAAAGACGATTTTGCTTTGCTCTGTGTTATACTTTGTTTACTCAAGATCCCCTCATATTTGACATGTGCCTTGCTCTATTCTCCGCTTCACCAACTTTAGCCTCTCCTTCCCTCTGACAGCTTGAATCAGGGAGGGCCTTAGGGGTGGACACAAACTCTGACAACAAAACATAGAGATGGAAAAATTGGAAAAAGTCAGTTATCTAGCGCTCTTTAGCTCTTTCCTAATTATACACTACATACTAATTGTATCTTATTAAATAGCACTTAACAACACTTCACATTAAAATAGCACTAACAAATAAAAATTATAATAGAAAAACCCATAAACACTATTTAAACAAGAATTTGTTGAAATCAGGGAAGGGGGTGCTCTAAAAGTCCATTTTGAGCATAGATTTGAAATTCAGCCTGATTTATTTCCTCTGCTAATCTGCTCTAAGTAGAATTAAAGTATGTTGTGCGTTTATACCAGAAAGGTTTACTCACAAACGTCAGTATGCAGAATAAAAATGCTTCATCTGTGAGGGTGCTGTTGATACACTATTGTTCCACAATGCACAAATTGTGGATGGGGCTGAAACAGCTCGAGGAAGATTTTGGAAGATTTAGCAGTTAGTAAGTATTAAAACTGTGTGAATTATAATTGACTCCATGCTACATATTTATTATATGAAGTATAATGTATACTATATACTAATCCTTATACTGTTCCTGCAGTTACTGTACATGTACAGTAACTGTACTTGTGCCGTCAATAAGAAGTCAACTTTAGAATTCAACTGCCAATTAAACTTAACAGAGAGGCAGCAAAATGTTTCCTCCACATATTTAGTGTTCAAAGATGTTTCTTGAGCTTAACCATCCACTATTAACATGAACTTTTTCCAGCTGTGAGCAGTTGTAATTTTCTTAATGCATTTTTTTTTAGTATGTATGCTGACTGTTTTGATTATACACTGTTTTGTCACTTTTCCAGTGTGAACACACGACTCTGCATACTCAAATTAAGTATGTAGATCGATTTGGAACACAGCTGCAGTTTTATTGACGTCTATTAGCATATGTGTTTAATACAAATTGGTAAAGTGCATGCTAATGGCAAAACAAGTGTACTATGGCAATTAGTATATAGTTCATATTCTATACAATTGGATTAGGTGTTTGACTGTAAATGTGTTTATGCTTGTTTTGTTTGTGCTGAGATTAAAATTGACTTGGTGAAAGTAACCGAGGGATAAGACAGCTGCAGGGATAATTTTTTATTAACTAGTTTCATTCCTGAAGAAATGTGTTGTACAGCATATACAGTAGCTGTATTATTGTCAATATATTCCATCTTAAATAAAAACAAATCATACTGCCTCAAGCTCGCTTTTCTCTGCTTGCTGCTCTATTATCTCATTTTACTTCTCTATCTCTCTTCCTTCCATTCTCAACCTATTCTTCTCGTTTACTCACTCTGTTTCTCTTTTTCTGTCTTACCCCCGAATTGAATTTAAATGCATTTGGGTCAGCGGTTCCGCCTCCAAACTGTGAAAGTATGTCTCGCTGCTCGGCTGTCTCTCACTTCAGTTTTTGCATGTAATCGCTCTATTTAATCTGGCTCACCTATATAAATCCTTTTTTCTTTACATAAGGTACATTCATATAGCACAGAAGTATGGCCCAGTTGAGTAACTCTGCCAACTGCATCATGTATTGAGATGCTTAGATGGATATGTTCTCGTGATGAGTCACAAGGAAACGGGGTCAGTGGCATCGTCATATTGATGTTCCCATGAGCATCATAGTCTGACCCAGCTTAGATATCTGTAGTGTTTCTCCCAGTCTCTTTCCACCCCCCAGCGGAGTGACAAAGTGTTAGTGATTCAATGACAAGGTCACAGACCCTGGTCTTGGTATCAACAAGCTCTTTGTCTGCCCCTGTGGCCACTGACCATTGTCGTAGCAACAATGTAGAAAAGAGTAACCAACGTCAAGAAGCTTCGGCTTGTTCAGGGGTCTTCACAGAGGTTTGATCTGACCCACGAGCACCAAAAGAGCCACACTAACATGAAATCTCCACAGTGGAAAGTAGAAAAACACCAAGTAGAGAGCTTCTTTCTATTATGAATGGACCTTCACCTGAAGTGGGATTTCTCTTGCAAATACTAAACAGAACAGTACAGAGTGATGTGATCAATGATAATACACTGCAGAGATGCCTTCTCATAGTGTAGCTCCGCAGCAAAGTGAAAGAAACAGTATACTTCATCAGCACTTTACCTTGACAATGCTTTGCTTTGATGTCTTTCTCCCTGACTTATGAATTCATTTAACAGAACTGCTGTTAGAGAGAAATATGTCACACAAAAAAAGAACACGAGGAGGAAATGGAAGCTGGTGGGGGGGATGGAGAAATTGCAAGAGGGAATAATTCGGCTAATGGAGTGACTGTTTGGATATTCAGCAGAAGTAGGAACAGAGATTATGATCTTGCAATTAGCGTAACAAGGTTTTATTGATTGGCTGCTGCTGTAGCGTCTTTGCTGCCAAGACGCTGCATGTGGTTTTAACATGCACAGTGTGTGTGTAGCCCAGCCAGTCACACTAGTCCTGCTACTACAGAATCCAGCTCCGCGTTACCATCAAGCTGTGGGCATTTCCTGAGCATCAAAGCTGAAATATTATGGATTGCCAAGTTGAAAGGGTCTGTTTGAATGCCTGATGATAAAGTGGACTTAATTTGCATTTCCACTCACTTTTAAGTTAATGCATTGCCCTCCTTCCTCTTTGAGTAAAATACAGGTATGATAATCAGCTTCTAGTAAAGAGTGATTTGAAAGTTTGTCTGCCTGTTTTACATGTTGGGAGTTCAAATTATGTTTTAACGATTAGTTTGATGCTATTTCTCGTCTCAGTTATTTTATTGTAAGTCATTGCTGCTGGCAGGAATTTTACCGGTCCCTTGGGCCTTATAATTGTAATTAGGGAGGTGTTTGAGTGCCAACAGCAGATCTGTTTGAGACACAGAGAAGCAGAGACAGACTGGAGATGGATGGAAATTTGTTTTATTTGGCAGCAAACAGATGTGATCATGATTAAGTTTAGAAAACACACTGGCAGACTGAACTAACAACAAGGCCTTTATGTTATTTTTGTAATTCTTAAATGTATTTAATGAGAGATTTAGTGGTGTAAGAGCTCACATATGACATATGTGGCACAGTTTTAGTACCTAAACTTGTAGAAACTCCAGTCTGATGAATATGATTAAACCTCTCTCCACAGCTCCCCTGTGTCTCTCATCTTTCCCCCATATGTTTCTGATGAACCATTGTAGAACATGATCCCACAGTCTTTTATGTCCAACCTTTGACAAATCTATCACCTCATCCCTCTATGCTCTGAATTAAAGGCCCATTCCACCTTTCCACTTTAGATGAGTAATTCTCTTGTTTGGCAGAAGCCCAGAGCCCAGCCAGCCCGTCTGGAACCTTCGCAGAGCCTGATTGGTCAGATTTAGTCGTGTGTGACTGACAGGAAGCCTGCTGATTGGGGGAGACGGTATATTCGGATCGTTGCACTGATTAAAGCCTTGCGGCGGCATTTTGTAAACTCCTGCCGTTCAGGGTCCCCGCACCAGCGCCATGGCCCTGCTGGTCTGAATTACAGCTTGGCTGCATTAGTCTGATTTACAGCTTCCTCCCGCTGTTTAGATTGGAGCTGGGGACCAGAGTGGCAGGCTGCACCTCCCCTACACGTACACCTGCCCCCTCCTCCTCCTATTGATTCTCCTACTTTGTGCCTCACCCACAACTTGTCACCCCAATCTAACCAGTCCCTTGTCTGTTGTACCTTTTATGCCACCTTACCTGATTTACTTCATTATACATCCCCCTGGCTTTGCACTTCCCACCAGTTCTTCTCCTCTTCCTACCTTTCCCCTCTCTCCCCCTTCTCACCCTTTATGCCCTCCCGTCTTTCTTTCTTTTCTGCCTTCCTTCCACCTCCCTTCAACCATCTCCTCACTCCTCCCCTTTATCATCCGTTTCTCAAATGCCGCTGAAAGCCATGACATCTCTTTACCTCTCCCTCTCTCTCTCTCTCTCTCTCTCTCTCTCTCTCTCTCTCTTTTGTGAAAATGAAAACAAAGAGCAGCCTGCCAAAATGTTTCTATAGCCGTTCGCTGACAAAGCAGGGAGCGGAGACAATGCAAAAAGATGTGCAGGCATATTTGTCGCGGCAGCAGAAAGATGGAAAGCTCTCGCCCCATAGCTTTTTTTTACAGTCACCTCACCCTCCTCACTTACTCTTGCCTCATTTAAAAGTCCTCTGTTTGAAATACCCATCTGACACAGCACCATGTATAAATGCACAGCTGTATATTTGTGTAGGGCCCTTGCTCTGCCAAGCTGTCCATCCCCTCCCTGTTGCCCAAGGTGATCAGATGAAACTAATGGCAACCTTAATGTGTTTGTGTAGACTGTTCACCCCACTGGATAAAATGATGACAGACCGAACTTTCACTCTTGTCCTAGATCAAATGCCAGTGCATTATAAAAGGAATGCAATGTCCAGTGTCTATTTAGCCTTTTCATTGCCAGAAATTTTCTCTCTTTTAAAAATAAAAGTTTGCCTTGAACTGGTTTGCCCTCATAGCTGCGGGGAAAACAGCTACGGGTTATTAGAGAGGAAAATGTTGCATTGAACCAAGATTCATTAGCAAAAATACTTGGTTAATTATTGATGCAGTATCTTTAAAGGTATGAAAAAAGCCCTAAGCTGACATTGATCCCATTTTACATCATATTTATATATTTGTGAACAAATGGACAGGAATGTAAAGGTATTTTGTCTTAAACCAGAGTACTGAACAATGTAAAATCACAGTTAAGGGATACCTAAAGTTATTACAACTCATACCTAGGGCATCTGGACAAAAGTGGCGGACAAACCAACTCACTGACATTGCCATTCCTAGAGGCACTTGTGTGGCCAAAAATTAGGCCTATTAAGCTGTTCCTGTTTAAAACTGTGATGCTGGAGGTTCTTTTGTGGAAACATTTGTTAGGCATCAAGTGTGAGTTGCAGTGACAAGTTCTAGTGAGAGACAGGGAGGTTCATTGACGCTGGAGAGCTGTCTCCTCTACTCCCCTCCACTCCCCACCAGCCTCTTATTAACAATGGCACCAAGAGTGCGAGAGTCCAGATGTTACTCTCCTGTTCCCACCAGCTGTGCCAGTCTCCGATACACAGCCTCATTGACTCTGAACTAGGGAGGGGAGACACTTAAGAACACACTAACACCACAAGAGAGAGAGAGAGAGAGAGAGAGAGAGAGAGAGAGAGAGAGAGAGAGAGAGAGAGAGAGAGAGAGAGAGAGAGAGAGAGAGAGAGAGAGAGAGAGAGAGAGAGAGAGAGAGAGAGAGAGGCCAGGCTATCTCTGAGAGTAAGTTTTTTGTTTTAAAGAAATCATGGCTACCTATAAAATGTTCACAAAAGCATTCAAGACCTATTACACTCTGTTCTGTGCAAGAAGAACTGCACACAATTGTCACAGATTAAATGACACACACACTCTCACCAGCCACATGCACTTTACACCCCCTTCTCCTGTATGGCAGAGTTATTTGTGGGTGACAGGATCCTAACAATTCTCAGAATAATGCACATTTGTTAGGATGACTGCGCCATCATCGCTCCCTTTGTTATTTTCAACATTGTTAGAGTCAGTTGGTACTGATCCACCAACCCTTTATTGTGCTGTATATTGTCCATTCACTTGCTCTTATAATAATAATTAGTTTTGTCATTCAGACACAGTAGCACCATTCTCCACATGCTAGTAATGATTTTGACAGTGAACATAAAAGTAAATAACTGAAGAGTCATTCAAAATTAAAAAACAGTTGACTGGCTGCTGTTTTTTGGCCTTGTCGAGTCTCTGGGCGGTATTATAACTCGACTGCAGCAGTGGCTGTTGTTAAGCCTGGCAGAACATACAGTGGTGTGCAAATAAACAAAGTTAAAAAGGCTTCCCTCTCCAGAAGACATGGCTGCTCCGAAAAGGAAGGGACAGGGGGGAACATTGTAATCCTAGATCCGCCCTGTCAAGCAATAAGTTTGATTATGGTCCTCATTTGAAATGTTGGATTCATATCTTTCCCCTGCTCCTTCTCCATTTTCTACTCCATTCACAGTCATCTTCCTCTCGCCCCTTCTGCCCTTATCACCCGCAGCAGTACCAACATCAACATCACAATCATTCTACTTGACTATTAGGAAACCTAAGCAATCGTGAGCACCCATTATTGTTTTCTGATCGCATTAGTAGAGATCACAGTTAAGTTTTCACTGACACTGTGCAACATATGCATATCATTACCACCGCAAGGTCCTGAACTCTTCTTGTGCATGGGATGCAAACCAGCGGGACGTATAGATAGTTTTTCATGTTTTCTTGCCTAACAACCTGGAATTAACATGGATTGTTTGAGGATTTGCATCATTTAATTTACTGGACATGCCGACAACTTTGAAGATTTTTTTTTTTTGTGTGAAGCAAACAACAAATAGGACAAAATAACAGAAAAAGTCAATGTGCATAACTATTCACCCCCTTAAAGTCAATACTTTGTAGAACCACCTTTTGCGGCAATCACAGCTCCAAGTTGCTTTGGATAAGTCTCTATGAGCTTTCCTCATCTTACCACAGGGATTTTTGCCCATTCTTCCTTGCAAAACTGCTCCTGCTCCTTCAAGTTGCATTGTTTGCGCTTGTGAACAGCAATCTTTAAGTCTGAACACAGATGTTCTATTGGATTGAGGTCTGGGCTTTGACTAGGTCATTTCAACACATTTACATGTTTCCCCTTAAACCACTCAAGTGTTGCCTAAGTAGTGTGTTTGGGGTCATTGTCGTGTTGGAAGGTGAACCTCCACCCTAGCCTCAAATCCCGCACAGTGGTACAAGTTTTGTTCAAGAATATCCCTGTATTTAGCACCATCCATCTTTCCTTCAACTGTGATGAGTTTCCCAGTCCTGGCTGCTGAATGGATGGTGTTCTGTGGGTGGTGTGATGTGTTGGGTTTGCAACAGACATAACATTGTCTTTGATGGCCGGAATTCAATTTTAGTCTCAACAAACCAGAGCACCTTTTCGCAAACTCAAAACGTGCCATTTTGTTTTTTGATGAAAGTAATGGCTTTCTTCTGGCCACTAAAGCCCAACTCTATTGAGCGTACGGATTATTGTCGTCCTATGTACAGATACTCCAGTGATTGCTGTGGAACTCTGGAGCTCCTCTAGGGTTACCTTAGGTCTCTGCGCTGCCTCTCTGATTAATGCCCTTCTTGCCCGGTCCGTGAGTTTTGACGGGCGGCTGTTTGCAGGTTTGCTGTTGTGCCATGTTCTTTCCATTTGGTTATGATAGATTTGATGGTGCTCCTGTGGATCATCAAAGATTTGGATAGTTACTTATGACCTAACCCTGACTTGTAATTCTAAACAACATTGTCCCTTACTGTACTTGTTTGGAACGTTCATTGGTCTTCATGGCAGTGTTTGGTTAGTGGTGCCTCTTGCTCAGGTGTTGCAGCCTTTGGGGCCTTTAAAAAAAGGTTTATATATGCACAGACGGATCATGTGACATTTGCACACAGGTGGACATCATTTCACTAATTATGTGACTTCTCAAGGTGATTGCTTTCACTGGAGCATTTTATGGGCTTCATAACAAAGGGGGTGAATAAATATGCACATGCCAATTTTCAGTTTTTTATTTCTAAAAAATTGTTATCTATATATTTTTCTCATTTCACTTCACCAACTTAGACTATTGTGTTATGATCCATCACATACAATTCAGATTTAAAAAACATCAAACTAAAGACTGTAATGTAAAATAGGTAAAAAGCCAAGGGGGGGGGGGGGGGGGGGGGGGGGTACTTTTGCAAGGCACTGTACATGTTTATTTATCAAACAATAAAATATAAACCCTTCCAACATATATATTATATCCCATTCTATTCTATATTCATTTTGGAGCTATTTAAATGTTTGTTTTCCAGTTGAATGTTCAGCAATAATGATGTGGTTGTTGTTGCTGACAGTACTTCTCCATTAGTCCCCTCCCTCGCTAAAATCAAGTGTTATTAAACAGTGAGGAATAAACAGGGACAAACAAAAAACAAGAGAGAATAGGGTCAGTTAGACATTTTCAGTGAATCAAGTTGTTAAAGAAAGACAAAAGAAGGGAAAACCAACATTTTAGGCTCAAAAGACAGCTAGTATCTGGGTACAGTTCAGTTTGCAGTATAAAAAGAACGTGTGCAAGAGACAGACAGAAACAGAGGTACAAGGGAGGTTGTGTTTATTATTTGATAAAGCCTCCCTTATAACCTCTGCATGTTGTGCAATAGTTGTGAGTCTCCTTCAACTCTGCGGTGTGCCACTTCAAATTAGTTGCTTGTGGAGAGGGTCTGCCCCGTCTTTGTAAAATGCATTAGTACGCCACTCAGAGCCTCATACAGCCTAGGGTTAAACACAAATTATATCATTTCTGTCATCCAATCAAATCATACTGACCCATTGACCTGCCAGATGAGTCAAATGCATAATGAAATATGACATTGCACAAAAGCTCTGATTCTAATCTGCTCTGACACGCGATCAGATGAGGATGACCTCCTGACCTTGACTGACAAGTGAGACGAGCACTGGGAACAGGATACACGAGGGAGAAGAAGGGAAGGAAACATAAAAGAAAAGGGGGGAAATATAAGCAATTAGAAAGGCGAGTTTTAGTCAGTGGGAGGTTAGTTAGTAATCAACTCAGCATCTGGGGTGAATCGGGCCATCTGCATCTATGGACTTTGGAAAGTTGTTATTCACTTTAATTATTTCCACCATTCCCTCCATATTTTCCCTTCCATAATGATAAATAAAAAGCACATTTGTCACAGAGCATCATCATATCTTCTCACTGAGCTGTGGCCAGGGCTGAAGAGATAGCTGGATTTTATTATCTAGAAAGAGCGTGACTTTAACAATATTTTTTCTGTCTCACCCCCTTGCTGCCTCCCATTCTCTCTCTCTCTCTCTCTCTCTCTCTCTCTCTCTCTCTCTCTCTCCTCTCTCTCTCTCTCTCTCTCTCTCTTTCTCTCTCTCTCTCTCTCTCTGTCTCTCTCTCTCTCTCTCTCTGTCTCTTTTTCTCTCACCTTTTCATTTTCCATCCTACCATCCCATTCATTCACCGAACAGAAACCAAGTACACGGTGGTTTTGCATCCCCATCCCCAGCCACAGCTCCTTTCTTGATTTGAACAGTAATGTAGTGACGGATAAATAATGCAGCCTGGCTGTTTTACAGAGAGATGAGATGACAGAGGGATTGGCAAGAGGGTGCGGTTGGACGGGGTGGGGGGTTGATTGTGGTCCGTGGGATGTGGGGCAGGGACCAATACTGTTTGGACCCTGTGCGGGACAGGCCGGGCTTGGGGTTGGGCTAGTCGAGAGAGGAAAAGGAGAGTTAAGGTGTAGGGTGGCTGTAACTGAATCTTACAGCCCCCCCTCCCCCTCCCCCCCTCTTTGGGCTCTCCTAGAGAAGGCTTTGTGGTGTGTTGATACCCCCCTGACATGATATTGTAGCAGCAGAACAGCTATGGATTTAATTAAGCTGACTGAGAGAGATGAAAAGATAAAGAGAGAGAGAAAGAGGAAAGGGGAAAAGAGAAGTAGGAGTATCAAAAACAAACAGCCCAATAAACAGAAAAAGCAGATCAGTTTATGCCGTTCAGATCAAGCGTTTGAAAGTAAGGGATCTTTTTAACAGCTATTTGACTCTGTTGTGTCACATTAAAACAAGAGCTCTGTGTACACAGGATCATTCATAAATATACAGTATAATCTTCCTCTGGGAGATCGATGGCAGAGCGAATGTAAATAGAGGATGCTCTCAAATCTTCCCAAAGATAAATCCACCGTTTTCTTTACAAACCGGACTGCGTGAAAGGGAAAGATAACGGGGCCTGACTTTGTCTCTGTGTGCAGAGAGCTGCACGGAGAATACAGGAAGGTGCTGGAATGGAGTGTCGCTGGTGATGGAAGTGGTAGAGTGTGGGGGATTTTAAGCATAAATCACCACTGTGACAAAGCTCTCCAATAGGCAGATAAGTGCACATTAGTGGTATGGCAGATCTGTCATCGTCTGTCTCCAAGCTTTCGGTCCCGCCCTCTCTCCCCGAAACAAACGCTGACTTGAGAGGACTCCAAACTCTGCATCTGTGTGGAAAAAAGCACACGGACTGATTATATTTATGCACTTATGTTCTTATTGCGTGACTTGATGTCTACATAGCTGGATATTTTAAAGAGGAAATGTTCACAGTGTGTGGGCCACCTTTCAAAATAATTTCTGTATAATAATGTTCCTTTTTTTAGGTAATATGGTTATAGTTTCTGTGTTCACTGATAAACCATAGTCTATGGAATAAAAACAAAAAGTAAAAAAAATTCTAACTTCTTAGAGCGAAAGACCAATGTCTGACTAACAGTCAAAATCATATCTAGATTATAATAGGGCCAGGTGTTGGTACTTGATTTGAAATAATCATGTACCAAGTACTATTAAAACTTCTCCAGTCAAATTATACCTGATCCCTTTTGCAGGTTTTGATTTAATGTAAAGTGCAATTGGCCCACTACCAAAGATGCTGCAACAAGTATTTATTTATTTATTATTTATTTACTTGGCAGTTCAGCTGAGACTCCACTGAAAAAAGTATGGCTACACTAGATGACTGTGGTGGTTGGATTATTTTAAATGAAGTACATATAGGTATGACTTTAAAAGGTACTGGTATCATGGTTTTTTAAACAATACCCAGCCCAAGGTTATAATAATATAAAACCCAGAAAATCATCACATGTTTGGTATTTCTGTTTTTAAATGGCTTAAACGATCAACCAGTTATCAAATTATTAGTTACATATAGCAACAACATTATGCCAAGATCATGAAGTGTTTTACAGACACTAAACAGCATGCCACTCTTTTATTGTGCATATATACGGTATTATATTTGATGGTGAATATACAATTTAATATTATTTGGGTTGTGTCTTAAATCCAGATTTCTACAGGCATTAGGCACAACAATAATCTAATAAGAAGAATGTACAGATAATAAGCCATTAGCCTCAGTCAATATCAGCTCCAGAAGGCTTGAATACTCAGGCAGTGTTACAGAGATCTGTGCCAAATAGAAGACGAGCTGGAAAGCTCCCAATCAATGTTATTTTCTCTCTCAGTCCCAGACCAACTGTCTATTCATCTGTTTCTTTCAAATGAAAGGTGTGCTGGTATGTAACACTTACAGTCGAGAGATCTGTCTCTTAATTAAAATGTTACAGATTGTGTTTCGCTCACTGTGCAGACTGAGCATACTGTGTATTGGAAAAAAATGTACCTAATAGTGTGTGGTATTGATCAGCACAGGGAAATAAAGGATCTTTCAGTGAGAAAATAGAATCTGTGTAATTCAGCTTTTGGACTGTTGCACTGACTACTGAAAGTAAACACATGACGAGTGCCTCATAGGGGGAAAAGAATAGGAAGCTTTTGTTTGAAAAGCCAATTCCATACTAGGGCACATGCTGGTCTATACGATCCATCAAATACATTGCCTTTGTTTGGATTTTACTTTTAAAGGGGAAAAGAGTATACATTAGCCAGAGTGTACATGTGCTTCTGTACATGCAAGCTCATTCTGAATAGAGGCACATGAATAATTTATCTTGCCACAATCCAACTGGGAACGTCCTTGGTATTTACATTTTATCATCAAGGGCACTGGATGAGCCCTCACAGCAATCTAACACATGACACATCCTCAGTCCGTGTCCCTTTGCACAATCAAAAGCAACGGAGGGGACCGGGAAATGTTTCTGTAGCATGGATATATATTTGTAAACTGAGAAAACAAAAGGTTGATGAACATGTTAGATGATGACTAAGCGCAGCAGTCTTCAGATTACACAGTGGTCGTAGTGAAGCACAGTGGAAGATGTGAAGGCTCCGAGGGACACGCACAGGGACTCACTTTACACAATGGCTCCAATGTTTACAGCAGACAATTTAGTTTCCTTCCAACAATTATGAGGGAAATTGAATCTCAGGAAATGTTCGTTTTCTTGTCCATTAGACCAAACAATAACACTATTCCCAAAGGTTTACAAAAACATCTGTCTTCAAAGGACAGTCCAGAAAATTAATAACAAGTGGTTGCAGGCTATGTAAGGACAAAGTAAATCAAATTGAGACAACACTTCTTTTTCTATTCTTTTTTTCATTTGGTGTAACATGTAGACAGATGAAAGTGTGCTTTAAACGCTGAGTCTATGTCTACATTCTTGCTTCACAATAAAACATCCCTGACATCCTTTTTGTGGTCAAATTAAAATGAATGTTTTAGTGTTTTAGTTATTGTAACTTAATGAAATTCCTCTCATCTAGCTTTGTGCTTACTGCCTTAGATTGGTATTCCTTTAAAGACATTAGATACATTTTAATCATATTATTAATCATTTTCTTTTATTCCAACGAGATATAAATGCTAATTTATAAATTAGAAGTCAATTATTTCCATTATATATCTTAACAAACCTGTAATTTATATGGTCACAACACCACGGAATGGACCTTTACACTCACCTTTATAATATAACAGGGTTGAAAAAAATGTGCCCTGTATCCTCTCTCCTTTCTTCCATCTCCACATGCCCCTTATTCTCTAAAAGTATCTGTTTGAGAGATAAATGACCACTCTGCTGCCGAGGATGACAGCCTACACAAAGATGATATTGAATTTATTTCAGAAATGTTGCAGAACTGACTGTTTGATGTATACTGCGAGACATGAATCATAAAAATTCTATTAAAAAACCCTTGAATGGCTGACACCAGAATATTATTTGTGATGATTAATTTGACTCAGTCATTACAATGGGAGTCAAGTTGGATCGTCTCAGACAAAATTGCTTTTCATTCCCCATTGAATTTCCCTGCTATTTTTCTTTTCTTCTTGCTCTGTACAGAACTTTGATCTGATTGGACTTACTGTGTTAACGCGACAGCACACAAATACAGAGGCTGTTGGTCTTCTTTATTACTGATCGCTGAGCTTTGAGTTTTTGTTTTGAAATGAGACGTTCAACATGTGAAACAAAATTACACCTCTTGTAATAAAATGACAGATCAGAATTTAAACAGTTTACAAAGCTATTTGTAGAATGGCAGGAAACATAATTCATTGGTGGACAAGATGCAAGAAGAAGATTGGTGACCATTAATGATTTGTAAGGTTGCCTTGACATCAGCCTTAAATATTGAAAGGGTTACTTGAACAACAGTAGTAGTTGCATTGACCAACAGTGGTCAGGGGATCCAAGCATGAATACATTTTGAATAACCGATAACCAGAATAATAGTTAGTACAGTTATTACAGGTAGTGTACCAAATATTTTCCTTTATCCTGGAGTCCTCAGCATGAAATGGAGAATCACAGAGTGTCAGTATTCAGTTTATTATTATGTGTTCCTATCTAACACTCTGTAAACAATAATACACAACAAGGTGTCCTGATATATGAAAATAACAGATACAGAGTCTTATTTTCTATATTTGAACACCACACGTATATTATTGCACTTTAGCACGACTGTAACAGTTATTCACATTTTTGTTTGTAGTTTTCAATTTCTCTCATGGTAATGTGAGTTTCAATAATAATGGGTTGATATTACTATGGTTACCTGCAGTTTAAACTAAGCAATAGTTAATGGAAAGGTATCTAGATATACATTTCCTTTTGGAGATCCATTTTGACAGTTAGCTTAAAACTGGTTTCACACTGGTTCCCTGACAACCGCCCTGACAACTGCCTACCTTCAAGAGCGAGAAGTTCAGCACGGCAAACTCTGGTCTTCTTCCCTTCTGTTGACTCATGAAGAGTGCCCCTGTCTGAGGCCAGACAGTCTACTCTACATTGATTCCCTGGTCGTTTAGATGTTCGCCAGAAGTGGATCAAGAATATTAACATATTTTTTAACAACAAACAGACTTTGAACAGCATGTGGCTGCCTAGCTTAAATCGGTGAAAAAGTCATTTCAGCTAAGCTAACACTTCTTAGCTAGCTCACGTTAGATGCCTCTATCAAGGCTGCCATGGGTAAATGAACTCAATGTGGTGTTATTGTGAAATATAAGTTGCTCCAACTAAGGCAACCTAATGACCACAATGTAAACGTCAAGTAGCTGAGTTAATCAGTGATGGAGTTAAATAATCACAAGTACTCTTCATGAGGTAAAGGTTTGTGAAGGTTGTAGAAAAGGAACACCTATAATGACAGTTCCCATTCAATCGTGCGCATACTGGAGGAACACACCACCGCAACAATGGCAGCTTGTTCACTTCCGGTATTTCACCGGATTTGTCTGTACAGGAAATTAACAGGACTTTTGGAACACTTGGCGCCTGAAATAACTATTCCTCTCTATCTAGTAACTCTATCACTGTAAACTGAATGTCTACATCTGTTACCCATATGGACTAGTTTCATATAGAAATCAGTTATAACTTAGCTTTAGATTGATCTACGGATATCCACCGCTTCCCTTTTCTCACTTTTTTATCTTTGTGTCTTCCTCTCAGAGCTACACAGGTCAGACTGGCGGAGGTGGGGGAGGAGGTGGAGGTGGTGGCTCGGGAAGTGGAAATGGAGCTGGGGATGAAGACTATGAGATCCCCCCCATCACTCCACCTAACCACCCAGAGCCTCCTCTTCTTCACCTGATGGAGCACGACTCTACAGGCTACCTCTGCCACTCGCTGCAACACAATGGGCTCATCAACCCATATTCCTACCCAGAGCTGCCCACACTCATGATGACTAACATGCTGGCACAGGACAGCCACCTCGTCTCCAGCCAAATGCCCTCGGTGAGTAGCATTACATGGACTGAAACATTCCCTGTAACACCAGAAAGCTGATGTTTAAAGAGTCAGAGAATATTTTCAGCAATGGTCACAAATGTTTTGGACAATTTAGTCCTTTAATGAAAGTGAAAGTTTTTTTAATGCCTCAGAGGAAAGAGAGTTTTACTTAAACTAAACACTTTTAGTTTAGGGTGTGACTTAAACTCTACTGGCATAAATCAAAACTGTAGGACTTTGAAGAAGTTTTTTTTTTTTGTATCTGAGATGCCCAGGAGGATATGAGGGCAAACTATTAAACTTCTCATGCACACACAAAAAAACACTGTACAGACACCGTACCATACACTGAGGCAAATAAAAAGTTGCAATTTAGGGGGGGAAAGATGATGGAGCACATGGGAGACTGGACAAATTTGACTCTTAAAAATATTTTCAAAGCTTTTTAGATATTGCAAAACATCCAAAACAGCCATTTTTATGAGATATCTAATATGAAACAGATTGCAACCCTATAAGGTAAATGTAATTTTCAAGATATGAAGAAGGGCGCTAAGTGGGGGTACTGAATGATTGTTCAGCCGTTGCTATGTCAGCTCTGATGCATGGAGAAAAGGATTGTGGGTAAATCCATCAGCATCATATCTACCTCGACAGAATGCATCGGTCAATCTGTCAAGCCTTCAAACATGAATACGCACTGATTACTCCCTCAGCTCCACACAGAACTACTCCTTCACAAATTAGCATCTCCAAACCGTAATTGCGTTCATGAGAATGACCGGAAATAGAACAGGTTTCTATCACAACAAATGATATATGTAAAGCTTATATGTGAAGCATAATCTATATGCTGCAATAAGCAAAGAGTCTCCAATTAGCAGGCTCTCATACATGATACATATAGCTCAACATGGTATGGAAAAGCTCAGTAATTAAGTGATGTTCAAAGTAATGTTGTCTTTTTTGGATCCTATTTAGTGACCAAAATGTAAATATTGTAATAGAGGTGCACTGAGTAACATTTTTGTTAGGGTTTGTTTTTTAATGTTGACAAATGTGAATGTTTTTTCTCGAGCAATGAGACAGTAAGAAAAGCAAAAGCACATATGGTCAACAATATTAACATATGCAAAGTGTTCAGAATATTATACCTTCATGACTTAGTTGATATTGACTGAGATGTCATAAAAAGATACAGAAATAGCTACACTCAACAGCTGTGCCTTAGTAATGCAAAAGATTGGATGTGGTTTATAACCTAGTTCATGTTTTATGTTGTTCTTTTTCTGTCTGAGGCATCTTCAGAAATGACAAGTCAGTCGCATACTACGTGTATGTTAATGAAAAGAAAAGATACTCAATTATATACAGCATACATTAAATACATACAGGTGCATATTATCGGCATAATCTACTATAATGTTCACCAGAAGTGAGCAGATAGCCAAAGTACAGCTTGATAAACAACTTAAATATAAACATATTCTTTATAATATACAGTATGATGTTGCAATATTCTCCCTAGGTATTGGATTCATGTGTCGTTTATCTTCATATTCATTTCCCATTTTGGTCATGACCTTTACTGTGGAGACGGTGGTTGATTGGCCAGTCTTTCACTTGGAAGTCGGGATATTTGTTACTGCCATAGAGGGCACACTGGGTGGTTTTAACAGAGTATTTCAGGTTGTGTAATTAAATAAATGAGATTTGAAATGTTTGAAATTACCCACAGTGAAAATATAATTTAAACACATACATACGTTTAAAGGATGTTTTGGTTTTGAAAGTGGAGACGCAAAAATAAGTGCAACACATACTGCATTGTGAATGTGATATTTTGTCCAAATTAAGTTTACATGCAGGGTCATTTATAAGCCAATAGATAACGCAAAAAACAAAATAAACTATAGCTTTTAACAGGATGATCAGTGATCTTTATAAATGTTATAACCTCCCAAACCTTGATATTTCTAACTGGCCCTGAGGGAAGCTCCTTGAACACATTTGAGAGCTTTTCAGGGCTCTGCTTCAACTTCACCGCAAAAAAGCAGCATATAAAGCGAACTCAGAAATTTCTAAGTCAAATAGGCTTCCTGGTGAAACTACCAAACCGTAGCAGAGATTCATTTGTGCTGAGAACGGAGTGTCTATTAAATTGGTGCCTCACCTTGACACAGCCTGTAAAGCAGAGTAATTAAGCAAACTCTGGATTTCAAACATGAGATTCTATCATAATGAATACCTCACTTGACATTGATAGATAAATAATGAAGGTCAATTTTAATTTAAGACAGTTTATTTTGGATAAAAGAAATATAGTATTTGACCATATGTAGAAAGAAAGGGATTTTGCTGCTGTTGACATACTGTTTTTGTGCGACCAAGTTTCTCTGTGTTTCTGTGTCCTCACTATAAACAATATCTCTGCTGTTGAAATGGATCCACTACATCTGGAGGTCGGGCCTTACGTACATTCAATCTTGAGGACATAAAAAAAATCCATTAGGGTTCATCTTTCCTGCATCAGCCATTCTATTGTGGTGCTGCAGTGAGATCTGTTTTCATCAGGCAGATTCAATACGTGAGCTGGGCAATGAAAAGAGTGCAATAGAGTTGGATGAAGAGAGTAGGGGTGAGGATGGAGAGAGTGTATGGGGGGGGGGGAGCAAGAAGAAATTGCAAAGAGGAAAGCGGTAACTCTTATTCAAAATGAGCATATACCTCCAGTTTTCTGTACCTCCTGGATTTCATTATTAGATATTTTCGAGATAATTCAGTTGAGTGAAATAAGGTTATTCTATCTCAACAAAAGGCTGAGAGCTTCAGCTTTCTAAATGCGTTCCTACGTGATTCAAGTATGAGAACGTTTGAAAGTACTCCATTGCTGGTGCAACAATATAAACATAAAATAAATAGGGCGATTATATAACAAAAAGCATTTAGAGTAGAGCAGTATCACTACAGCAGTTGATCGTATAGTCAAGAAGCTGTTACACAGAAAAGACAGTGTGTTTTGTTTGTGGTGTGAATTGTGGCACTAAGAGGTGTTTAGATGTGTTTAGGTGGACACAACCGTGGATTGTGGATGTGGATCCTCTGGACCGATGACAATATTTTCACTTGTATAAAAAATAAAGACCAGAGGATATTAAAAAATACGATTAGTGTATTTTTAGTGTTTATCTACATGTCCGATGAAAAGACCAAAACTAGATTCCCTATCATGTCTGTAGTTTTCTGACCATATCATCATCTTCTTCTTCTTCTTCTTCTTCTTCTTCTTCTTCTTCTTCTTCTTCTTCTTCTTCTTCTTCTTCTTCTTCTTCTTCTTCTTCTTCTTCTTCTTCTTCTTCTTCTTCTTCTTCTTCTTCAAATATAGTTTCATATATAATTTCTGCAAATGGACTGGCACTGTAGTACGTTAGTCAAACAGGAATACATTTGGATGGGGACTATTTTCAGCTGCAGACATTTGGTTTACTTTAGTGAGTATTCACAGCAGCACAATGGAAAATTTACTTGATGCCAATGTTCACGGTAATGAAGGAACCTGTTAGCCAGTGTATCAGTGGGGCTCATTGCTGTGTTTTTAGTAGTTACACAACAATGGAGGTCTTTGGCTGCACAGGAAATATATGTAAGTGGATCTGAATCGAATGGTTAGATTAATCAAATTAATTGGATAATGGGTGTCAATTCATACTGGTCACTGGTTCTTAATGTGAACATGTGCTTGTTTTTGTTCTGTGTTGTTGTAGGGCAAAACAGGTAATTTAAAGACATAAACTTGGGTTTTTTGGAAATGGCTTTTTTGAAAGGCTTAGGTATGTTCTGACATTTTACAAACCAAACCATTAATCAACTCAAAGGGCACATGGACTCTGCCATGCCCTGTCTCCCAATGTTAATGCAGTTGGAATATTCCAACACCATGTAAATGCAGCACGAATGCCCTATCATTGAAAAATAATTTGTGTTTCTGTGATACAGATCAGCTTCAGAATTTATGTCAAAATAATCTTCAGATTAATTCGCAATGAACATAATTGTTAGTTGCAGACATGAGAAAACCATTGAATATAGCCAGCCTAATCATTTAAATAAGGCAGTTTAAATCATCAACAGAGCAGGAGTTGATGGAAGCTAACTTTTATGCCGAGGTGGTGACTTTTAAAAATGTTTTTCTCCTCTGCTGACTCTCAATACCTGAAAGATATAATTGACTGTACTCTCCTAATTAAGTAAAGATGCCATTTTCAATTCATAAGGTTCTTTTTTTGCTGAAGCCCCTCCTGGCCAAACCTGATATCTTTCAGAGTTATTTTCTCTGATGCACTTGGCAGGGTCTCTCTCTCTCTCTCTCTCTCTCTCTCTCTCTCTCTCTCTCTCTCTCTCTCTCTCTCTCTCTCTCTCTCTCTCTCTCTCTCTCTCTCTCTCTCTCTCTCTCTCTCTCTCTCTCTCTCTCTCTCTCTCTCTCTCTCCACTGTCATAGCATCTACAAGTTCCAAAACACATTAGACATTTAATAGCCATGCTCAGGTTGCATTGATCTTATCAATACAGCTCAGAAAGATGCACATATCTGCTGCTGCTAGTGAATATTTTCTGGACTCACAAGTGAAGTGACCTTGTTGTTGTCTGTTGTGTCTTTATTTACATCAAAACATGCCTGAAGCAAAAACTATTTCATTATCAGCTGGATATAAATATTAGCTTCAAACCTGTGCTACCTCTGTAATCTATTTGAATAGCTCAATATTCAATGATGGTATGTTCAAAATGATCCTCAAATTCATATGACCTGTGCCTGCGACTGAAATAAATGATCTTTGATTATGTTTTTTTCATGTTCCTCAGTGATGCATACAATATTAGTCATCATCAAACTAGCTCTGGTGTGATGTTTTGAATATGTAACAGATGATGAATGTATAATCAGCGAGAGGATGTTATGCGATGTTATACGGTTATGCTTAAGCAGAAAGAGGTATATGCAGCCTTGGTGCTATCAAACTCCCAGGTATTATCTCATTTGTTATTTTCCAGAATACAAGATGGGAATCCGCCTGAATGAGGGTCAGTTCTTTGTAATGAGGGTGGTGCCGGCTGTATTCATATTCAAATACATACTCTTAATTTCTTTTGTCACCAACATTTAAATGTAGGAATTTCCTCCCAAGCTCTTTATCTTCAGTTGTTGAGGTTAATTATCAAGTGTTAATCCCACCTCGATTGTCATGTTAAATTGAGTGTATGCCCGTGCTTTCTATTCTTTCTTAAGTTTTTACTCACGAGGCATTAAGTGCTCCTGGCAGGTGCTGGCTCTCCAAGCCTGCGTGAATGAAATATGAGCTGCAATGTCAACTGAACTTGTCACAGACAAGCTAGGATGAATTAATGATAAGAGAGCAGAGGTGTGTTTTAATGTGTTCTCTCTCTGATGGAGGGTCTCAGCAAACGTATTATCGCATACTGTACACCTGCTGTTTTTTGTATAAACATGGGACAGGGAAAAAAAGGTGGATGAGAGATAAAGGTGATGCATTTATAGAGACAATCTTGGTCTACTAATACTGAGTCTGAAAAATGAATGTATGTCACACCCCTTTTTATCAAGTGACTTTTTAGAAATATTGCAATTAAATGTGTTTAGACTTTTCCCAATGTGGACTTTTATGCATTTAAATACTTCTTGCTCTTTGAGGCTTTGCCTTATTCTATACTATTCATTTAGATGAAGAAAACCTATTTCTCCTTTGAAAGACCTTAATTTTCAGTCATTTTTTAAAGGGATTAGAGTGTCTGCGAAAAAATGATGGAATGTGTGTCGCTTTCCACCACAGTTCAACAAGCCCAGTGATAGAATGGGACTTGTATTAGTTATTACAATGTTGATTCGGGCATAGAAACAAAATATCATTTGCTTATTTGATGGCCTCTTGAAATCTGCAGGGAAAAAAATGGGCTGTTCTTTAAAGTGCTTCCCCCTCTTTTCACTTTTTTGTGATTATTTATTTTCAAATTGTCCCTTAGGCTAATGTTCCGTTTGGCATTTCACACCTCCCTGTCCCATAAATGAACCATCACAGCCATAAATCACTGGACAAACAGAGACTTGTGCAAACCCTGAAAGGTTCAGAGATTTATGTAACACATTCATGTTTTCCACTTCCTCATTTTAGTACTCCACTGCTAAAGCCTAGCTAATAAAAGGGCCTATTAATATTTCCTGTTGCCTAGCAACGGCAGGCAGCAAGTAATAGCATTCTGTGGAAAAATAGATGACCGATAAGGAAAAATTCAATTCTTTTCTCATCTCCTGGGAGAAAGTGCCTTATTTCTCTGGCAATGTGATATGAAACTGTAGTTGTATATTAACAAATATCTTAAAAGAAATATGGGTTATTTTCCAATTTCCTCATTTTAAGGGGATTTTTTTTGCAGGCTGGAATGGCAGCTCATCTATTTTCTCCGCCCTGATAAAGTCAATTAACCTATCGGATTAGGCTAATCAGAGGAAAAGGTGCCGACATAACTTATTTCTTTTTTATCAGAAATTCTAAAGAGATGATGTTAAATAACACACACTGTACTTTAAAAGGATCAGTTCTGTGAGACAAATTGCATTTTCTATATATTGCAGGTATAATTTCAACTTGTTTTGTAAAAACATAGGCCAGCTTCTACAGTATGGTGAGCAAGGGGAAATCTCGTCTAATAACGCTGCCTTATCAGTGTGATCACAGGTAATGGAAGAGGATCTCCACGGCGACAATTTTCAATTTAGATAATTCATCACATCATATTTCAAAAACAACCGAGTAAAAGATGTGTTATCACACGTGTTGTTGTCATCATCGTCCTCCATACTGTAGATGTGATCAACAGCAGCATTCAAGCAAAGAACAGAAGCTAAAGAAACAAAGGCAGATTCAGCTGCAGCAGATAGCCGGTGTTATGAAGCAGATCCATAGATAAGGGATTTCATATTACACTTAGCCACAGGCCCCTGCAGAGATTTATCATGCCATGAAATCATGTCCATATTGCAATGTACCCTATCTCAACCATCCATCAGCTCATTCTGCTTTTCACCACCAGGAATATTCTGCCCTGGTGGTGGCGCAGACCCATCCCCATGTCATCTCACTCAGGGACGTCTCCCCCTGCTGTGTCACCAGCCACCAGTCCAACACAACACTGCTACTATGTCTGCTAATGTGCACAAGAGTGACTCGAGCCAGGATGATTAAAACTCTTTGTGTATTCATGTAACGCAGTGCGTAGTGTGCAGTTGTGTTACTGCACCGGACGGCACAAGCTACAGGCCAAACTCATAATATTCATTCTTGATGGAGCCAAGTAGCAGACAATGTTTCTAGAAATGATTGGATGATTGTCACCAGTGGTGTAGTGGAGGGTATACGCAGATAGACGGACATATTATTTTCGCATGACACAATAATAAAAAAAATGTAAGTTTACCCAGTCTCTTCATGGTTACATACTCGTCTACCTAGCAGTACCCCCACCTCATGAACTACCACTACACTGATTTGATGTCGGAATAGAAAGAAATGCTGGAACGAAATCTCACCAAAGACACAAAATGATCTTAAATAGACTGTATCTTTATTATGTCTTAAATTTCATGGCATTTTGACTTAAGGTTTTCTTTTATTTTGTGTGTTTTGATTATTGAAAAAAGGAAGTGTTCATTGAAAAGTGAAGACTCTCTTTGTGTTTGTTTTCTTTTACCAGAACTATTATCTGAGCAAAACAAAACCTTTCCTTGACCATAAATAAGTAAATACATCATATGGATGTGTAGGGTCAGTTAATGTGGGTGAAACCCTGTTTAAAGAGATCTTTATAAAAATATGTGGGTTTTTGTTGAAAAAACAATAAGCCACATACATACATACCTCAAGGTGTGATTCAGTGAATCGTGTGATCATGTGTACCATACAAATGTCAATAAGTTCACTTTGATGGTAGTCTGCCATCTGCAGCAATTGTTATAGTTCAAAGCTGGAGAATAAGGTGAAGATGGCTTCTGTCAGAAATGTGTGAAATCTCTCTGTGAGGGGATTTTACACAAATGAAAATCACCTTCGCCATGACCCACGCTTGTGTGGCACATACAGTATCTACTTTCCATTTGTGTGCTCTTTCTTGTTTTTGTGTTCATTATTTCTGCATCTACATTCTTTCTTTTTTTTGTGCGAGTGTGGGCACGCCCACATACACACACACACACACACACACACAAAGTGTGTTTGACACAGCAGTCAGGAGTCTCATTAGTGGGAGCAGAGGAGCCTTGCCTTCTGCTGTCAAGTGTGTGTGTGTCCCTACCGCTCCTCACCACCGTCTCCTACATGTCATGTCAGGCAAGACTGTGATTCTCTGACGCTGTGCTTTGTGAGGTGAGCTCGGAGACACGCCCGGGCTGAGAAGGAGCGAGACAAGGGAGACAGTGAGGGAGAAGAAGAGAGAGAGAATAAGACTGAGGCACAAGATAGAGAACTGGGGGTGGGGGTTTGAGGGAGGATAAAGAGCAAGAGAGAGAGAGAGAGAGAAAATAAAAGCAAAGGAGGTTCTGACATTAGCAGTAATGAGGAACATGGAGGATGGTGCCGAGGGGGACATCATGACATTACTATCTGCAAATCAACCACTGCCTTGTTGCTGCCATAGATTCGCTGGGAGAGGCGTTCAGGGTAGTACAGTACAGTTTCAAACCAACAGTCAATCACAAGCAGGGATGTCAGCCTTTTTGTGCAAGTGCTTCCAGCTATACTTTTAGATTTAAGAATTAATATTAATTATGGCCACAGGCATTAAGTACTTTCCATAAGTAGGAAAATAAAATACCAACAATCATAAAAGTTTACCTTTTTTGTGATTGCCTTTTGTTATTAATTCACTTCTCTTTATGTCAGCATTTATCTGTATGGCACAACTTAAAAGTAATTTTATGAAAATATCAAATGTGTTGGCACAGACTCTGTTTGGTTTGCGAGAGGTATAGTGGAAAAGTCCATTTCAACAGTATAGCTACTTAAGATGTTATTGGAAATTATTTTTTCCCTCTTTTCAAGTTTATGTTGAAACTCCTAAGTATTTCCTAACACTGTTAGTTTGTGAGGTATTGCCGTTTTTCTGCCGGATAAATTACATGATCACAGTTCGGCGCAGGAGGTGCAAGAGCAAATATTTAACTTTTTTCCTGATGGCTAGTGTGTAATTGGAATGACTGAAAGTGACCTTACAGTGTCTTGTTTTGGCAACATGGAGTGACTGCGAGGCTGTTAAATAAAATTAGGATTTAATAGTGGAAATACACCTGGATAATAACATCATATTACAGCTGAACCAAGTCTCCTTGTCTTAATGAATATAAATTTATAAGTTATGTTGACTACTTTTTAAAATGCATACAATTAGGCTTCAACAAATTCTTAAAAACATTGTTTCTTCTTCTTAAACATCCTGGCATCTGTTGCCCATCATATCTCCTTACTTAGCATCTGTCTGATGTCACAAGAAGGCAGAAGCAGCATTTTGCTTTTGCTTTTATACTTAAGTAGCGTATGATTCATAAATCTACTCTCTTATTAATTCTCCTCAGCTTGTGTAAATGACCCTCCTGGGTATATATAAGCTTGATAAACCGAAGACATGGATGAAGGGAGAGAGAGAGAGTGAGGAGGGAGGGGTTGAGGCTTGAAGGCTCTTTGAGGAACAGAGTTGTTAGTGCTTTGCCCTCGGGGTGAATGAGAAGTAGCTCTGAGGGCTGTGAGGCCCAGGGTTGGCTCCCCACCTAAAGGCGTGTTTACCACCATGTTGCACGGCGACTGTGCTTTTGAAGGATCAGTCTTGAACGCGCCTCTAATTAAAGCTGTCATGGCTGGGTGCCTGCAGGGATAATGTTCTATTATTATAGTCATTTGTTTCAATTAAACGCTGGGTGATTTTACAATAGCAGCCGTGAACCTGTGTGAGTGAGCCATCACTCTAAACAAGATGGCTGCAGTCAAGCAGCGAGTGAGGAGAGGAAAGTCTCAGGACTCCTAGAAGCACTGATCACTGTGTATCCAAAGAGGGCAGGATGGGACCGAGAAAGAAAACAATTTAGCAGATGTTGTTTCTCAAAGGTCCCATATTAGCTCATTCTCAGGTGGGGTTTCTACTAGAATACATTTACATGCTTTAATGTTCACCAAATAGATTATTTTTCTCTGTCTGTCTGAATAAACCTGTATTGACCTCTGTCTGAAACGCTCCATTTTAAGGCCTTTCTCTTTATGCCGCCCTACAGAAAAAGCCCAGTCTGCTCTGATCCATTCTGATTTTATTATTTATTTATTTTACAGTCAAAATATAACAAAAGTTTTCTCAGGGTACTTTCCACAAGGAGTGTCAGTGCAGCCCGGGAATGACTGTAACAGTACCATAGCAGCACTATCTACCTATTATATAGTATAGTGGTGACATCACAACTTTACAGCTCATTTAAAGGCAGTTTCCTAATACTATGTGTGGATTAAGGGTTTTAGAGTCTCACTTTTTTTATGTGTCCTGTGCAACATTTTACCTTTTTATTTACATTTTAATGTAACTGCACTTAAAAACCAACATATTAATAAATATGTACGTAGTTATTTTTAGATGATGACAAAAATTGACATTTATTGATTCTTCAGCATCAAGAGACTGGTTTATTATGATGCCAGGGCAATAAAACCTTATATAGCACTCTACCTTCTTATTTAAATGATGAAACAGATGCCACTCTGCTATAGTCATCATAAGGACAGAGCAAGGTTAGCTCTCCTCTGGTGTGAATCTCTCCTCTTTCTCCTTGTAGCTGTATAGGGCTCTCTTCTCCCCTTTTCTCATCTATGTGCTGGTGGTCAAATCCCCTTAGCTAAATCAAATGGTGCAGGCAATTGGAGCGGCCGTGAAACCATTTCAAAGGTAAGGTCAGTTGGAGCAGGGGAACAATGGCTTTGTGATATTCCATCTCACACACAATGTGCTACACATAATTGGAAAGCCTTTGTTATTTGACTCCCATTTGACTATGATGTACAAGATGTGAATACAAACACGACAGGCGTAACGATGGCAGAGGAACGCGTTCACACCGAGTTTCCTGGCTTTACATCACAGTTTAGGTCTGCCTGGCTGCTCATCGCCAAAAAGCAATATTTAACTGTCCCCTTGCTAACTTTGGAGATGGATTTTAGTACTTAGGTCATGTGGGTTGTTTTCCCTACTTTTTTTTCTCTGTTATGTCTTTCTGCCTCTCTCTGTTCCAGTGTCCTCTTTCCTTTCCTCTTACTTTCCTTCCCCTCCATTTATAAGAGACTGATCTCCTGGGGCTTTTCAACAAACAATTAAATTGCTGGAGGTCTAGCACAGCTATGGCAATACCCAAGAGAACTCAGAATCCAATTTTATGAATAATCTAAATATAGATAAATATAAATTCAGGGCGCTGCATTGCTCACGTTAGCAGTTATTGGTTTATAGTTGTACCACAAAATGCAGCGAAGAAAAAACAGAAGGAAGATGAGCAATGTATTAAATGAGGTAGCTGCTTTATTATGTTTAGAAACAGTTTTCTTAACCTAAAACATCTATTAGGTTTAACCCCATACAAAATAACATCATACAATATACTGTACAAGCTGTAACTATATACTATGTTTTATTGAAACACCATACTATACTACATTATAGGGACCAATACTAATTTTAGAAGGGAAAAATACACCCATTACCAATATGGTGCCTGATGTCGATTGGACCTATGATTTTATTAAAGAATACTTAACATTATTACACATTATAAATATATATATATATATATATATATATATATATATATATGTATGTATTACATTGTCAGCCACTTCTAAATGAACAATGAGAAAATCAAGAATAAATAAATAACAATTATTAAAATAAAATAAATGGCTAAATAAACATCACAATGAGTATCAGTCAATTGCTGAACATTTAAATAAATAAGAAATAAAAAACAACATTTTAGAATCACCTCAAGTTTCATTTCTACATTTTTTGTTATATAAAAAAAGGTAGGTCAATAGGCCAATATCAGCCGATAATATCAGCTGACTGATGTATCAGTCTGGCTCTACTATGTTACTACACTTCTCCTTATATTATGCTTCATATCCTTCACTTTATCATAATGCACCATAGTATACTATATTATGTTAACGTGTTACTTACACATTTGCATTATGTTTTATTTTATTGTTACAGACAAACTTTAGGAACCACTACTTAATCATACCATAAATTAGCCTTGCGTACACTGTCTACATGGACCTGTTGACTCTGCTATTAATCTAACCACTGTCACTTTATCAGCACCACTCACTTCACTGTGCCATTTTGTCTCCAAATATAACATATTTTCTATTTTTTATTCTGTTCTTATTTTAGTCTATGTACCTCTGATTATTTATTATTTTTTTATACGTACCTGTATTCATCTGTGCACTGCTGCAAGATCAATAAAGGTGTATCTTATCGTATCATTTACAAGCTCATATATCCAGAAATAAAATCATAGACTGCCTAGGTCAAGAGTCCATTTAAAGTCAGTGTGTGTTAAATACTAAAGGCAGAGAGCAGTGACCAGCCAAGTCCTGTTACTCACTGACTGTGCTCTCTTCCTTTGGCCAGCCATTTGGATGATACCATTAGGAATTAGCATACAGTACCTATGGCAACCAGCAACCTTTGTCAGATTCTTTCATAATATTTGTACAGCCATCTGCTGCTTGCTTTATTTAGCTCGGGCTTGATGGCGCTATTTGATAACTTTTTGCTCTCTCTGTCTCACACAGGTGAAACACCCAGAGACATTTCAAATAATGACAAAGGCGTGACTATTAGAAGTAGATTATCACAGTAGGAATGAGTCATGAGCACTAGTCCTTTGGGCTTCATACAGATGCTTTTAGGAACTGTAATAAAGTAATGAACACTTTCATGCTAAGGAATCAGTGTGTTTATAGTAGCTATATTCTGCAACTTCAGTTTCATCCATCTTTTACTGGAATGCAGTTTGTTCCTGTATTTTCTGGTGAGTCAATGCTGTAAAATACGAGAGTGAAGATAAACAATGGCAGATGGAATGTGTTCTTGACTCAAAATAAAATCAAGTAATACAGTGAATTATGGATTTTTTTTTATTTTTTTTTAAATGTCATTTGACTCTTGTTTTTAATGAGACGAATAATGAACGAACAATGTGTGTTAAATGAATCCCTGAAAATAAATGTATGTACATCTGTAAGAGCCTGTGCGACCCTTTTATGTTTCCACTCTTACGAGGCCGACACCCTATACCTACGGTGCGGTGTGCCTTCCCTCCGTGAACTCCTCTGTTCTGCATGTCTCCTTCTTGTTTATATTAAACATGGTGTGGCTCAGATTAAAGGGTGACAATTTTGCCTGGAGGCTGTTGCTATGGAAATGCGTCTGCTATAGCTATGATAGGCCATTCATGTTTGATTAATTGGTTTTTCAATGCTTCTTGGTTTGTGAGGACCCTAAAGAGCAAGTCCATGGAAAATGGAAAATTAATGGATTTCTATTTCCTTTTTCCCTCCCCAACCCAGCCCCCTCCCTGTCTTACTACTTATTTTGCTGAAGCTATTTCCTCATATTTTAAGAAGAGTAGTGATGGTGTTTGGAATTATGTTTGGAAGTTGGAGATTGCCGTGGATGGGGGAGGTTAGAGCTTGGTTATTTGAAATGCAAAAGGAATGTCTTTGTTCATGACTGCCTTTTGTGTGCAGCTGCTGAGGCAAACACAGAATCTAATGTCGTGTGAATATTATGAGTTTTCAAAGCAGGCCAGAGCCACGTACAACATTACTTTGTTTTGCATTTTTATTCTAGCAATCTACTGGGACCAATTATGATTAGAGAGCTGAGCCTTCATCTTTGAACCTCTACTCATGTTTATCAAGACCTCATATGCTGGGGCCTTTTTAATTTGATCTTTTTAGCACATCACTAATGTGTAATGTATTATTTAACTCGTAAATGTTTCAAGGAGCTAACAAATGCTAGTTCATCACTTTCTGATCTGTAAATGATCAATATTCCCATTTATGCCTACATTAAAAGCATCCTTTGGTTGGTGCTCATGTTCTGTCCTGATGTATCTTGAAGAAATGCTTTTCATGTAGTTGTTATTGAAGATCATTTAAGGCGGCTAAGAGCAGAACTTTGCAAGAGCTTGAGTCTGTAATCACTCTGAAGGATTTCTCTGTGTGTGGGTCATTCTCCAGCTGCGAACATCGTTTTTGTTTCTATTTGTGGGCCCCAATTGTTGAAAAAGGTGTTATTTAACAAGGCAGTAAATTATATGTTTCTCATCAATAGCACACAGTGAGCATAATATACTGTATCTGCAGGGGGTTGATAGGGTTGTTGATCAATGTAATTGACACATGATTGCATTGCAAGGTACTGATATTTCTCTTATAACTTAGTTTTCAGAAGCATGAACTGATCGTCTTCCACCAAACACCAACCAGGTCCTGAGCCTGTTGCACCTCCTGGTGATTGTCTGTATAAGTAAATACAAACCAATAAAACATTTGGATTGTACCTTTAACTGTAACAGAGTACACCCTAATATTTCAAATTATTTTCAATTTGGCTTAAGGCACCACTCCCCTAATATATAGAAAATGTGGAAAAACTTTAACTTGAATTATTTTGAAAATTTGAAAAAACACATTCACAATGGAAACAATATAGAAAAATATATACATTAGATATCATTTTGATAATACATATCATTATATCACCCACCCCTATCTTTAACTCACTGAAAATCTAGATTTTCTGGCTCCGGTAACAGGAGCAGGTCATAAACACACACAGCCTTCATAAAGTTGTTAGTCTAGTTTGTTAAGGGTGAATGGTATTCACCTTTCGGGAGAAAAGAAAGTTATTTATTGTCTGAGTGAATTATCTTGGTTGGTTGGGGTTAAGAGACTAGAGAGAAAGTTTTTTAGAGAGATATTTAGCTGATTAATCACCAGATTTTGTCCAACACATGCATATTTTCTCAAATTTGAAAATGTAATCTCCACGTCTTTCATATTTGGCTAATTGGCAACCTTTTATCACTTTGAGTAGAGGAGAAGATAGTAAAGCTGGTGTTCTTCTCTCACTCCAGATGCAGGAGATGGCTTTGCACCACCACCACCAACAGCAACACCATCACCAGCACCCAGACGGCGCTCATTATGACCCCGCCCGTAACCACCCCCTGATAAACAACTCACCTCCGATACTGCCCAACCCCATGAGTGCACTGACCCAGCTGAACCCTCATGTCAGCAGGAGTGCACTGCCTCATGGTTCCCCTTCTCCTCCCGGAAGTAAATCGGCCACACCCTCCCCCTCAAGCTCCAATCAGGAAGAGGAGACTGATCCTCATTCAAAGGTACTGATGTAGCAACGCTTGTCTGACTAGTAGTAGTGGAGCAGGAGGTGAGGGCTTGGCTTCTTAGAGATGGTTCGCATGCTAACTGCAGTGTTGAGTTTAAATAGAAATTCAGGGGTAGTCATGCTTGAGCACAAAATGTTGCTGTTGAGGGGAACGAAAGCCATGATGTATTGTTTAATTTGTGTAGGTAATGGTGCGGAGGAGTGTGGTGTCACTTTGAAAAGAAAATTCACTTGGAGTGTTTACTTAATGACTTGACGGAACCAATGTTTCATTTTAGTTATCTATATATATAAATATATATATATATATATATATATATATATATATATATATATATAGCAGCACTTTTCCAAAATCTACTCCACACTTAAAAGCAATAACATCTTATTTTGGTGCTTTTGTGCAAGATTATGTTTCCTTCAGACAATTTTCTTTTCCAATGTCTATGAAAACCTAAAAGAAAAATTAAAAGTTGGCTATAGTTTAACTTTTAGTGGCAAAGTGCGGCGTGATAATGCCCACAGCCAATCAGTAACAGAGTCTTGTAACATGATATGTCCCCTTTAATGACACAGATCCAGGTGTTTGCAGTCCTGCCTTATTTTTTCATTGGAGTTATATACATCCATTTGAAAGCTACCACACCTTCATTTAAATCAGTCCTTCATTTAAATGAGAAGAGAAGGACACATGTTTACATTCATTTGGTTTATGTAAATCTATACAACTGCTTTCATAAATTGCCCACTAACCAATGTCTCTGTGGATTTGCTTCGTTTCTGTCAGGGGAATGTGAATAAGTGTATAATTGAATCTGCCACATCCTCAGTGTTTCAGATTCATCAGTGTATTTAAATGCTAGCTTGAAGTGATACAGTATAACAAGGAAGGGATCCTTTAGAAAATATGTTTCCCTGCATATACATCTCTGCTGTGCTTCTGTGTGTGTGTGTGTGTGTGTGTGTGTGTGTGTGTGTGTGTGTGTGTGTGTGTGTGTGTGTGTGTGTGTGTGTGTGTGTGTGTGTGTGTGTGTGTGTGTGTGTGTGTGTGTGTGTGTGTTTGTCCTATCAGTAAGTAATTCCATTTGCTCTCTCCAATTCACTCTGAGACCACATCAAAGCAAGAGGAGATACAGCAGGAGATTTAAAATTCCTTTCACCCCTGGTATGAAAAGTCAGAATTTATGACTTGCTGAACAACTGAAAAGTAAAGATTTGAAAAGGTTTGATAAATTCCACTAACAGATGTTATTTTTGACAAAGTTAGGCTGAAATGCCGTCAACTAGCTGTAGTGTCAAAATGCTACTGTCAGTGAAACACTGCAGTAATATTTGAATGCTGACTATACATGTATTCAACATAGAGCTTGAATTATGAATTTGATTAAGTGTGCATGCTTCACCTGGACCTAATGTTCAAAGCATTAATCAGAGATCCAACTATCCCCACAGCTGATTTAGTAGGCCTTGTTTTTGCAGTGTCAATAAGTCCTTTTGTTTTTTGTGTTTTTGATGGTCTTCCAGATCACGGGCGAGAAGCGGCCGTCTTCTGAGATGATGAAGCCCAAACCCAAACCCCAGAAAAAGAAGAAGAAGAAGGATCCCAATGAGCCTACAAAGCCTGTGTCAGCCTACGCCTTGTTCTTCAGAGACACCCAGGCAGCCATTAAAGGACAGAATCCCAATGCCACCTTTGGAGACGTATCCAAGATAGTAGCCTCCATGTGGGATGGACTGGGAGAGGAACAGAAACAGGTAGAATAATATTGTATACATGTACACTCGAGTATGGAGTATTTACTGGTAATTCGTCATTGTACTATATAACGCATGAAAGAAGGGTTTGGCCATGTGGGTGTAATGGAAACAAGCTGTGAACACACTGACATTACATATCATGTTCATATTGACATCATTCTAGCCACATTACACCTTTCACTACAGTTTCAATGTCTATGTCTGAGGAATATGTTACAGACGTGAAAAAAATATAAATATTTATTTTTAACATAACTTCTGTGGTGTTTCTGCGAACAGATTCCCTTCATTTGTTAACACAAGGCTTTTATTCTGTTATTGATGGCCATTATCAAAGGCAAGCTGAGTCTGTGTGAACGCCACGCATGCAAGTTGCAGTACTTCAGCCATGTAGCCATCACGCACAGGTAGGTGGTGTGGCGAGGGAAATATCTAGCTTTTTAGCTGCTAAATGCTACGCAATGTTCACCAAGTAGTTGCTAACTTTATCTGTTTTATATTCGGTACTGGGAAGGTAAAACAGCTTCCTGCTGCAACGGAAAACATTATAAGAGCAAAGAGAGGGAATCAAAACACTTAAGTTGCGGACAAGAACACCAAAACATTGAGCTATTAGATGCTAAAGCTCCATAGAGCTTTATAAAGGAGGTGAGTCGCAAACATAGTAATAATTCGCTTATGCAAGTGGTCATGTTATTCTTTGTTAAATTATATTGATAATAGCTAGTGTTAATTGCAGTATTTTCAATCAAGGTACTTATTTACTAACACATCACAGCATTGGGTAGGTCAATAATTGACAAGACTCTGAGTCAAATGTTATTTACTGGCATGAAATTAATGAAAATAACTAAGACAGCTCTTTCAGCCCAATTCAAAATTTTAGGTCTTGGTCTTGCAAATTGAGAGGTCAGGAACACCACTCATAATCTGCAGAGCATTTGCAGCCTGGTGAGTCTCTCTGTTGTAACACGCTTTGGGCGAACTGAGACTCTGATTGTATCAATGTGTCTGTGTCATGCAGTTACAAATATTTAACTAGACAGCTTGCAGCTCTCTGCTTGTCACAATATGATGTCCTTCTGACCAGTTAATATAGCTACCTGACAGTGAGTTAACTGAAAGAGCAGTCACATTAAATTGTTTATATAGGAGCATCCTTCAGTATATTACACAATCTACTGTTAACATCTACCCAGAAACCGTGGGTGTGATGAAGCTATCAATTTCAAAAGTGTATAACCAACATTATTTGGTTTGTTGCATGCAAAAAAAATGGCAAAATAATATGTATTTAAGTTCAATTCTGGCGCAGTACCATAAAATTAAGATTTTTGATTTAAAATAAGATTGTTGTTCTCCACTCTCCATAATCCATCTGTCATGCAACAACTTGCATGACAGAGAAGCATAGAAAATACTTATTTTATGAAGTGACAGTTATGAATCTAATGTGTTAGGTTTTTCTTTACAAGTGTATTTATAATTTATTGTAGACATGCACCAACCCTACAGAATCAACTAGCATACATTATTATGTAGTGAAAATCATATAATGAAAAGTTGAAAAGTTTGCTACTATCATTGCATAGATATATTTCCAGCACATTTCCTATTCCATTTTAGCATTCCAGACCAACAGACAAAGTCAAAGGGGTTTCTATGTGTTTGTGGTAGCAAATGATGGTGTGAAATGAATAGAAAATGAGACAGTCTGATGATCATGCGTAGACTCATATTTTTAGAATATCCAGTCAGGGCGCAGCCTATTGGGTGTCAAATAAAAGCACCTGTCTCCATGACAAAGTGCAGCCCATTCTCCTTTAGCCCAAGCCACCATTGACTAGACCCTATCTAGCATGTGTGTGTTTTTCTCCCACCAAACCTACTTTATACGCTGGACTTTGGAGGCCGTCTGTCCCTTTTATTTGCAGTTAATTTTTGCCGCCTTCACCGAGGCTCTTCACCATGAATCTTCATTTCACCGCTGACACCCTTGAATGTGAATTCCTCATTTCCTGTCCTTTTATTTATATCTGTTGCCTGGTGATTTGATCATGCTGGGAATACAAGATTAGCAATTGCCTTGTCCTTGGTTTTGCCTCAAGGACATCTGCTCCTGAAATGTTATTGTTTGCGCTTCTTAACCCTTTATGTCCTGGCTTCTTTTTCAGCTTAGATCTATCTCTCTCTCTCTCTCTCTCTCTCTCTCTCTCTCTCTCTCTCTCTCTCTCTCTCTCTCTCTCCCTCCTTCTAAATGCATTTGTCCTTCACAGTATTACCTGGGAACAGAGACGAAACCAACAAAAGGGCAATTCCAACATTAAAAATCTATCCATTTGTTGTGCCACTCCGCTGCTAATTTTTTGATTTGTTATTGCATTCATGTGTTTGATCAAACGTGTCACCTCGCAAGACACATAATTAACTTGAGGTAATGATGTCATTATGGAATGAAAAGTAGGACCCTGTCTGGGCAATAACGGTGTGAATGCTCTAATTATTCTCTGTGACTAGCACTGCCACTTATTCCTGCACAACAAATGGATAACTGTGTATTTACAGTGTCACCAATTTAGCTACTGCATGTTAATACTCATTTAAGCTAAAATTTATTGACGTTTTTGTCTTTACTTATTTTATCATGCTGTTTACACCAGTAATGTTCAAGTCAAGTGCATTTAGCATGGAAACCTTTCATGCCAGGGTCTCATACCTTAAACATTTTCAATACACAGCTTCAGTTTCTATCTCTCCCTATTCATCTCTCCTGTTGATGTATATGCTGTTATGCCTTTTCCTTTCTTTTCTTTTTCCAACATCCTAATGTCATTTCATCTATATAGGACCGACGAGGTGTGTTCTATAATGTCACAGTCAGACCCTCTGGAGCCATGCAGGAGCAACAGAATGTAAACACAACCCTTCCCCTACACACAGCTTTGTTTTAACTAGAAAGTGGCCCCTGTTTCCAATTACTATAGTACTTTTCGAATGCACCATGCAGCAGAATTCACATAAATGCATTGAAGGCAGCATGTTTCATTGCTGCATTTTATTGAAGAAACGATCAGAAGCATCATTATTTGACTTGTGTTCTTTTTGTGATTCTTTTCTTTTTTTGTTTTAGCTTCAGTGTGCATTTACTTTGCTCGCATTGTTGTGTATTCTCCAGTGTCGCCCTTGAGTATGGTAGAACAAAGTATAATTTGGTTTTATTTTGTGCTCATGTGTATGTATTTGCGTTTTCATTAAGATGTTTTCGACTGCCTGAACGCTATACAGCGTTTTTTAATTCCCGAAGGCCTTTGTTTTATAGTGTAAGATCAATGCGTTATTTGGGCTGCGTTTTTCCTCGAGGTGACTACATGTTAAAGCTGCCCCAGAAACACAAAAGCACATCTTTCTTGTTTTTTGTTATTTAAGACTAAGATCAATTTTCCATTTTTTACAGCAGTGGAGAGGAACAGTGATAATGTAGTTGGGTAGGAGGGTGGAGAGACCTTAGCTTTATTTAATTGAGTCTGCTGTGGTGGAAGAAAGGAACACTATCACTCTGTTTATACCGCATGTTTTGATATTAAACTCTATAGTCTGCATTTTAGCATTCATCCAAAAATCAGTTTTCTGCCTCTTTGTATAACTTTCACACACACTTATATTTTCTTTTTGTTTCTTTTCAATCTCTTCTCTCCTCCCCTCCCCTTCCCTCCTCTTCTCTCCTCTTCTCTCCTCTCCTCCCCCTGTTTCCACATCGTCCTCCTCTCACTGGTCGCTGGGTTTTTCAGTCGTCGGGGTAATCACTCCCTTCAGTGTCAGCAGGGTGTGAAGTTATTGTCTCCTGTAATTAACTGGTTATCAAACAAGAACATTTCATTAAGGTACAATTAGGGGCTAATTCAGGCGGGACACCTCTGTGTCAGGATTACGATGGAGGCACATGCTCTCCCCTTGCAGCTTTGTTATTTTTAATTCATACTGACCTGCAGCCTCTGACGGCTTCAATTGCTAATGAATCCACTCACTTTGGAATAATTAGACATCCTTAGGCATGGTAATTTATTTAAAAGTATCTGCTGTTGCGCGAATCATTAGCTGTGTTAAATTGATTCGAAATTAAAGCTGCTGGGAGAAGTTCGGGGTTCATTAAAGGGGCAGCCATTGCTCTATCAATATTTAAGGGGTGAGGGGTAAGGTTGTCACTTTTTTTCTTTTTCTTTTTTTTTTTTACAAGAACTGTATTTCATTTCTTAAATGGGTATTAACTGTTTTTATTGTGAAAATCTGTGGCGTATTCCTGCATTTGGAGTTCCTAATTCAGTGCAGTATTGTTCCGAAATACCTGAATGTATGTCATGGAAGGGAAATAATAATAATTTTGTAAATAGGGATGAATGAGGGGATAAACATCAGCTGTTTGAGCAAGATATTGTATCTGTCTTCATCCCGGTTTGTTTGCTGTTCTGTGTGTATGTCTGTTTGTTTATTGACTATATGTGTTAGCAGCTGCCAGCCTTTGTGCATTTGGCAACACATGAATGCTTAATGGTTATTCTACCCCACCTCTTTGAAAGGAATGACCCTATCCATGGAGCCACAGACAGTCTCTCACTGAGGATCAGTAATTACCCACTGCATTCACACACACACACACACACACACACACACACACACACACACACGTTTGCCTTCATATTAAAATATGCCAGAGAGGAGCTGAGATCTGAGTCTTTATCATTGATTTAAGGGTGGACTTTTTGTGACTTGTTTTTCCTGCATCAAAAAGGCAATGGCAGCTATAAAGAGCCTGTGAGTGACATGTGATGACATTAACTTCAATTCCCTGTCTTAACGCATCATTTGAGGTTCATTCAGAAGGCTTGAGATTGCCTCTTCGCTAATGCTGTTTTGAATTCTTTTATTTTTTCCCTCCTCGTCTGAATGATTTGCTGGGACATCAGCTCTGATTAAAGAGATGAGCAACAGCCTTAATAGAGGAAGAGGCTGCAAAGCAACAAACAAAATGACAAACTGTTTCTTACTCCTCATTTAGCTCCATAATATTTCGAACTCCATTTCTCTGCGTACAAGCTATCTCGGCATTTCATTCTTTGATTCATTTTAAAGAAATGAATCATTCAAATGCAGCAATAGCATAAAGATGCTCAAATCTCCTTAACTTGATAATAAATGTATTTTATATGTTTTTCTTCACAGCTAACACCGGCAGGTCTCACAATCCCACCATGACTCCCAAAATATCATCCACATCAGTCAGCGTGGACGTGCACGGGTCATTTTAGCCTTTGGCATCACCTTGTAATCAATCGTCGTTGTTGTTGTGTTTGCTCCTGTAGAGCTACAAGAGGAAAACAGAGGCTGCTAAGAAGGAGTACCTGAAAGCCCTGGCCGCCTACAGAGCCAGTCTGGTTTCCAAGGTAACCACGGGGGTCACATCTTTGATATACATGGGTCAGCGGCGATATAAGGGATAATAAATTAGACAGAGAATTCCTCTCACTCTTATTCCAAGGAAAGCACTCTTCTCTTGCTGCACTGAATGGTTAGTATGTTGTGTGAGCAAGAGAGGGTGTGTGTGTGTGCTCAGAGAAGAACAGTGAAAATTAGGCCTCAAACACACCCAATTTGCAACCTGGAGAGAAATGAAAGTAACAGTACACTTCTGTGCGTGTGCACGCTCATCAGTGTGCACATGTAGAAGTGGGCATTACCTATTATTTGCTGTCCTACTGGTGTTTTTGTTCTCCCTGAAAGGCCACTAATGTGTTTGCTGAGGTTGATCATACCTAGTCCAGATGTATGAAAACATAAGAAATATTTTATCACGAAACCATTAAAACTGACTCAAAACGCTGTAGTACACATGCCAGACCTATATGTGGTGCTATAACTCATAGAATTACACCAACAATGGAAAACAGCATGCACACTGTGTACATTATAAATATATATAAGTAAACATAAAAGTCTCAGTAGCTTCTGCAGCACGAACACAATCATGTAGTCCGCCATTGTTGTTATGTGTAAGAGGTTGGGTCAAGAGTCGGGGGGATAACATCATTATTTAACAAAGTTGTTAAACATTGCCGTTTTCAGATTCATTCATTCTGGGACCCAGTTTTTAGAAGATACCGTTTTCAGGCTCAAAAAACACCTCCTCTGTGTAGATGGTCGGCTCTCTCTCTGCTGCAGTCACCCTAGAACATTAAGACCTTTCCACTCATGTTTGTATAGAACAAATACCCACATTGCAAGAGTTTTCAAAAAGTAAAAGCTGATGTAATATGCTCCTCAAACTCTTTCATACATGTGCAAATATTATACAATAGGCATTACAGTACAGTTTCAATCTGTTGGCGCACTGCATTTTATTTCAGTGTTTCTGCATTGTTTTTGAAACACAACTCTAAATTGCATTAGCATATACCAAGCTCCTCCTCTTCCCCCTCCCTCTTCCTTCCCTCTGCACGTGCACCGCCACACTTCCTCTCATGCTCATGGGCCGAAAACAAGCACCTTGATTAAGGCATGAATAGTTAATTCATCAGCCCTTTCACTGTGGCATACTTTCAACTAAAAAGACTATTCTAATCCGTGTCTTTAGTGCAATTAGACATTCATGTCAGAGCTCCTATACAGAGGCTTGATTGATACTATATATTGGTAGATTGCCAGTCAAAAAAACGACTCACAAATACAACCCCCCCCCCCCCCGACACACACACACACACACACACACACACACACACACACACACACACACACACACACACACACACACACACACACACACACACACACACTCACACACATAAACACACACAAACACACACACACACACACACAAACACACACAAACACACACTCATTCCAGACCAGCCAATCTGAATGCAGGGCTGAATCTCATGATTCAACGTGACTCTCTTTTTTAAATTACCAATGAAGGCGTCTTTTCAAAGTGAATTGGGGCGGGTGCAATTTGATGTAATTGGAGTATCATTTGAAGGATTCACATCTTCAGCGTGCACCTGTTGCCTTTTTGTTTGGTGACGCATGTGGGTTTGTTTGGCAGAAGAAGAAAAAACAAAAGTTTGATTGCTCCCCATTCTATGTCATGGCACTTCTGTATTCATTTGAATCCAACTCACAAGTACAGAGTGTGATTTTTTAAAAGAAGAGTAAATTAAAAATGCCAAACTATGTGGTAAATTTTATAGATTTCATGAATGTTTCAATCCTCATAAACTCTCATTGAACACATATACTTTTCATATATATTACTTCTGATGAATATGAAATCATTTTACAACAATACATGTCCCCTTAAAATAAAATCACACCCATCCTCACTCTTCCATTCTCCCCTCCATTTCTTCAGTATTTCATTTTCCACTTGACCCTGCAAATGTATCTGACCCTCCCTTTCATCCATCCCTCCATCCTGTTCCCATTGATTATTCCATGGGTTCAGAGGGATGGATGTGAGCTATTACTAAATAGTAGACCTCCACACATCAGTCTAGCCCATCTGACAGTTAGTGAGAAACAGTGGATGTATTTCATACACACACCACCTCATAAAAGAGAGGGAGACAGACATACCTGCAGAATAAATGTGTGTGTTGGATCTCACAGCACCAATAGTGGTTTATGTGTAATAAAAAGAGAGGAGGAACAGAGCAGTGACCATGGGTAGCATTAGAAGCATTAACCACTTACTATAAATACTAATTAATTGTACAGAATTAGTGCACTACCGCTATAAAACAAATTTTTCAAATAATATTTAAATTTCTTGGTAGAGGAGACATGTCACTTTTCAATAAATTCCATTAGGTTATTCAAATAATTGTCTCTGATTTGCAAACTCGTTTTTCTTTTGCTTCATTGACATATTGTTTTGAAAACTTTCCCTGAGAGAGTTGTCTCTATGGGATTGAGGAGGCGAAGACAATTATGGGACAGCTTTATCATTTAGTGACTATCAGCTCTATCAGCTTAAGTCTCAAACTATATTTGCTGATACATACTAAAATTGCCCTATAATCCTCATACAGTTAGTATGTAAGATAAGCAGTTTGGACACAGGGTCACAAAACTGGCAATACCGTTGGCAATGGCTAATTTACACCAAATAAGAACTAATACAAATCATACAGATCTGAAGGCTGAAGGTATTATAACAATGAGCGTAACCATTTTTTTTCTCCTCCATCCCCTCCAGACATATAATGATCCTGTGGAGACAAAAAGTGCCCAAACAAGCCAGGCTTCTCCACATATGCTGTCAGCCAACCCGCCCCTGTACAGTGTGCCACCTCCCCCCCAGTCATCGTCGCCCTACCTGGGGCCCGGGGCCTTCCCTCTCACTGACCTGCAGAGCTACGCAGGACACACCCCTCGCCACACCCTGTCGCAGACGCTCAGCCAATCGCAGATGCTGCCAAGCATTAGTGCCTCTCCCCCTTCCTCCTTCCAGATTAGCCCACCCCTTCACCCCCACCAGCAGCTCTCCCTGCACCAGAGCTCGCTCCTCAACCAGAATATCCGCATGCAGCAGGTCCAGTCCCAGCCAATCATCTCTCACCAGATGGGGCTGCAGGCCTCTCTTCACTCCCCACCTCCTGGGCAGCAGGTATAGCAACAAACTGAGACAGCTGTGGAATAGTTTATACTTTAAGATGTTGTGCTTAATTTTATTTATTTCTCCAGGGTTTTTCCCACCTCCAGTCAGAGTATCAGAAGAGCATTGGGGGTTCCCAGTCTCCAGGAGCCCCTGGCCCAGGTCCAGGCACTGGAGTGCCTCAGAGCCATGACTGGGACAGTGAATACTGCAATCGGGAGTGTGGCAACCACTGCAGGTCAGTGAGAAAAGATGAGACGGTTTTATTAGCTTCCCACAGTCTGTTTTCCACAATAACGTTTGTTACTGCATCAAATCGGTACAACTCAGAAACACTGACCAATCAGAGCAGACTGGGTTTTTCTGTAGGGGGGCTTAAAAAGACAGGCGCCAAAATGGAGCGTTTTTGACAGAGAGTAAATACAGGTATATTCAGACAGACAGTATGCGAAAAATAATGTTTTTTTGAACATTAAGGGCGCACTCACACTGTCCTTCCGCACCGCGCCTTGGGCTATAGGGTACTTGTCCCCCCCTCCCGCTTCCCCCGCTGGCCAGCGCGTTTGTACTCACACTGCCTGGGGATCGCGCAAATGCTTCTTGCTGTCCATACGTCATCATGCCGTAACACGTCACACGCATTGATTGACGTCATCGCGATGCGTCGCTTTGTTTACAAATCTCTCCATAGACCTCAGAGTTTTTGTGCATCTTGTCCGACAGTACAGTGCAGTAAACACTCCACCTCCGCATCACACCAACGTGAACCTTTCACCACCATTGTTGTTGTTGTTAAATGTCCGCGCATGGTCCGTCTTTTTTTTTTCTATGTCCGAACAGGCGCACATAAAATGACGTGAGAGCTGCCGTAGGCATCGTACACGTGCACGCTCGTGCTCGTACATGTGCAAACACGCTTTACAAAAGCCCACCTCTCTCAAACGAGCTAGGCTTTACCGATAAAACCTGTTTTGGCCCTGTGCGGAAGGACAGTGTGAGTACGCCCTAAAGCATGTAAACATCCAAACCAAAATCCATGTACAAATTGAAAATGAGCATTATATGGGACTTTTGTCAGCTCAGTTTCAGTGAGAAAGGGTTGACAGCTGGAGAGGTAACGGTGAGATAATAGAGCTTGTCATGTGTTTGTCAGACAGCAGTAAAAAACAGATGTTCCTAACACAAGTTTTCACTGCTATTGTATTAAACGGTTTGGCAGGCTGTGTCGTCCTGCAGTAACTGGAAGCTATTCTAAGTGTTTGTGCTAAAGCACTATGAAATGTTTAATTTAGTTTGCAGGGTTTGGTTAGAACAAGGTTAGAAGCTAAGAAAAGGCATGTTTCAGCTTAAATTGTGGGCATCAAGGAATGAATAGTATTTGCAATCAGAGGAAAATTTATTTGTATGGGTTTTTTTGTGTTTGAATTATTATTTTCTGTACCGTTTTGTCTTTGTTCCTAATCTTATTTATTTTAATTTATTTATTTTCTCTCTCTCCAGTGGCAGCATGATTGGCAGGGACAAGCCACTCTACCTCACCTGAAACTGAAGATCATGATCTGTCGACAAATATGACAGCGAGGAGTCTACCCTCAGCCCCATATCCCCCTCACCCCTATCCCTCAACACTCTTCTGATACACACAGTTCAAACTTAACATCCAATAACCTACATACACATACAAATACTCACATACACACGCACACACTCACCACCACCTTTTTTGTCAATGTAATTATTATTTTTTCTCAGTTTCTAGAAGAATTTGTGACAAGAGTTTTTGACTAGATGACTGCTGTCTGTACCACTTAATGTATTAGCAGTCCACTTGCTGTTTAAAATTTGCCAAGCACTTATAAGCCCCCCCACCCCCTTCCCTCCTTCCTGCTCCCACCATCCCCTCTGAGTTGTGTGTCTATGCCCTCAACAATACAGGCTGGGCTGTAGAGCACTCCTCTTCTGAGTCACCATTTAAGTCCCCTCAGGGACCTCATCCAGCTTTAATTAGAATGAGAAGGAAAACAATACTCTTACTCTTCTTTAATCATATTAATTTCCTTTTGTTTTCCTTTTTGTTATTGTTGTTGTCGTTGCTGTTTTATTTATTTCTGGCTTGCAAAATTGTTCTTCTTTTTTGCCAATATGCGTTGAGCCCTGTACTGTAGAAAAATATTAACTTCTAGAAGGTTCAGCGCAGGCTTTGATGTTATGGTAGCTTTGCTTAAGGGCCTGCAAATTGATACGAAAAGCTTGGGTGGGGAAAAGAAACAAAACAAACCTTTTTTTAATATTAAAGACCCATTCAGGTCTACTGAGCTGTCACAGTGTGATTGTAAATATCACTTATATGGGATCAAATTGGGAATTGGAAGTCCAGATAAATATGTTTCTTCTTTAATATTACATGTAAGTCATTGTGTGTGTGTGTGTGTGTGTGTGTGTGTGTGTGTGTGTGTGTGTGTGTGTGTGTGTGTGTGTGTGTGTGTGTGTGTGTGTGTGTGTGTGTGTGTGTATGTGTGTGTGTGTGTGTGTGTGTGTGTGTGTGTGTGTGTGTGTGTGTGTGTGTGTGTGTGTGTGGTGTGTGTGTGTGTGAGAGAGAGAGAGAGAGAGAGAGAGAGAGAAAGAGAGAGAGAGAGAAAGTGTGTGTCTGAATGTTCGAATGTACCCCTTTCATGGAGTGTAAAGTTGAGTGTGTATGTGTGTATTTGCACAGACACAAACTTGCGTGCAAGAGTGTCTCAGTGTTGGAGTGTCGAGTCTTTCTCGTGAATTTTAACAGCCTTGTGCAGCTGGATTTTCAGAGGAGTATTTCACACTCTCGTTCTTGCATTAAATCTATGCTCACTGGTGTGTTTTTTTCCAATATAGTTCAATCTAAAACTGAATACACAATATGTGTCCTGCAGATCATTAAATGGAAAGAGCCAGGTGAGAGATGGAGAGAAAAGAGATAGAATGAGAGAAAGAAATGTTGTTAGATAAAATGAGATATAATGTTGCAGGTGGAAAAAAAAAGAGATATTGCCTCAAAATGCCCCCCTGCCTCTCCTTTCTTATTTTGTCTGGCCATAATGTCAATTTTGTCTCCTCGACATGCAGAAGTGAAGTAATGAAATATGTGAATGGGGCCATCACATCCACATTACAGTGATTTTTATATAAGTTTCTACTTGGTGTTTGGTTGTGTTGATCTCATCTTTTTAACTCTCCGTGTGATTAACAAAAATGCATTTTGCTGACAAAGACATCTGCATTTATCTCTTTACTGTAGCATAATTTCAGTTTAAGTTGTTTCAGAACTATAACATTTTAAGTTGTGTAAAAAAAAAAAAACCTGCCAATTGTAGTTATTTTATTTGTAAAGCCAGTAATGATGAATATTTTAAATGGTTATCAATATATTGTTTTTCGCTAGTTGCCCATCAGCAATTTGACAGGTTTTATTTATGATATAAATTAGATCACTTTGCTTCTTACAATGGAGGTGTATTTTTATTCTTTATTGTTTAATTTCCTTTGGTTTGATAAAAATGATGATGATTTTTTTTTTCTTTATTTTTTACATTTTGGGCGCTGCTCCTTTTTCCCCCCTTGCCACCAGCATCTGTTTGTGTCACAATGCTTCTTTTATTTCAAATCTGCATAATAAAAAAAGTTTAAAAGTGATAATGCCTGATGCTTGTTAATTTCCCTGCATTTCCTTTTTTTTTAAAGATGCAATAATCGCTGTTTTAAAAGACACTACCAACCCCCCCAACTTACTGCACCTTACAGTGTATCTGCACTTTAGAGTGTCACATTTGTATCCTATATTTATATTTAGCCAAGGGCTCCAATGGCATTAGCTAATTAGCAATGGATACAGAGTACACCAGGCAGCATGGATATTGCCAGTAAACTATCTTAACAAACGAGAGCAGATGCGAGGAGACGTTAGGTTTGCTTGTGAAAGTGGTGCATCGTAGGCGTCTTGTGTGAGATAAAGAAAACAGAGAAGTGCACACAAACTCAGGCAACCGTCCAAGTACTGATTTTACCCCAATTGCACACAAGCCTCTTAGAGACTTTCTGAGAGAGAGAAGGGGAGATTGAAATGGAACTGTCACGATCCATCCATTCAATGTTTTATTCATTTTACAATGTCTGCCTTCCTCAATAATATTGAATTGGCAAATAGATCATTATTGGACAATTGGAGATTCTGCCACTTTGTGATAGGACACACATTATATGAAAATCACAGTCATACATTTTTAATGCAATGCAGGATAAAACAGGTTTGGGATGAAGCTCCACAGCCATCTGTCTGGGCCTTTTGTGTACATATTTTGTATGAATATCTTCCAGTGTGTTTATGTTTCTTTGTTTCTGTGTTTGGGTGTTTCCTCTCCTCTTGATCCGTGCATACATGCTAACAATGTCTTATTTACTACACAATCTATTTGCTATACACAGAGGCGCTGACATCCATTGTCTGTAGCAGTACTGTATTAAATACTGCAAGAAGACAGTATCACTTTGACACTCCCGTCAAAGTCCTTAATCCCATCCCGATTGAGAAGAGGTGAATACAGCAGTATTGTTGGTTTCCAGAGAATCCAAGACCACTGCAGCGACAAAATGGATGGCTCCAGTAATAGCAGACTGGTTGACAAAGACACAGAGGTCGGTGTGTGGAATCCATCTAGAAGAGAGCTAGATAAAAAGGATGCAAAACCATTATGAACTCCTTATCTAATACTGAATCAAAAGTGTAGCTTTAAAATGGATATGATTCCAATATGTCTCATGCCATTAATTCAGGTTAATTCATTAGCCCAGCTAGTACAGTTCAATAAAACATTTATTTATTTATTCATTTATTTATTCGACAGGAACAGCACAGGTTAATAGCTGTACCAGAATTAGCTATACAATCATTTACATTTATAGTCCATTGGCACAAAACTGAGAACAACATTTTTTTAAATAAAAACAATTAACACTGGAGTATGAAAACACAATTACAAGCCAATACACATTTACTCTAAAACAACAAAAACAGGTTTTTACAATGTTAAGAATTAAAAAATTCCCCTCAGCCCAATTTTGTGTTTCCTTCTGGACTCGTGTTTGATATGGTCTTCATGGTACAGACAATAAGTGAAAACATATTTTGTTTTCCATGAGGAACATTCAAGTATAGAATTTGAAGCCGATCCCAGCTGACATTGGGCGTGAGGTGGGGTACACCTTGGACAGGACGCCAGTCTATCACATGGCACATAGAGACAAACAAAGACAAACAACCATGTGGGCAATTTTAGAGTCATCAATTAACCTAACACGTGCATGTCTTGGTCTGTAGGAGGAACCCGGAGAAAAACCCCCACACACAAGGGTAGAATATGCAAACGAGGCGACAGTGCTAACCACCACACCACCGTGCTGCCCAAGTGTCCAATGTCCTAAAAATAAAATATTATATTACAATGCAACGAGTCAGTGAAACAAAGCAAGTTTTGCTAAATGTTTTTCAGGGTTGGAAACTAAGTGTTTGACTGCCAGATCATTTATTAATTAAGTTATTTATTTATGTATGTAACAGATTTATAAAAATACAGCCATGCATGTACAGGTAGGTTGAGCATGTTTGTAGATGATGAATGCATGTTCATCTGTGGAGTTGCTCAGCCAACGGTGGAAAAATTTGAATCATTAACAGATTTGTGAGATCCTCCTTGTCAAAAGCCTTTGAATTTCTTAAAGAATGTTCTTTATTTTCCTGTTGTTGTGGTGGAGCAATGTGCCATCAAACATTTCAGTTGCAACTTGTTGCTGCGGGTGCTGCGGTGGAGCAACAAACAGCAGGAAATGTGGGTGGTTTTAACAAGAAATGGGTTTCGCTTTGTGTTCAGAATCAGTTAAGGTTTCTTTTTTATGCTGACTGTACTGCACAAAATAAATTAGTACATCAGATTTTAAACTAAATACTTTTAATGTACAGTCTGCAATACTTTTGATTTAGTATATTTAGCAATTGAGCAAAAGTAATACTTTCACGTTTAGTTTCATGTTTTGTTTTGGAGAAGACCTCTTTTTGGAATAAACTTGGTTATCATTATTTTACATGACAGTTGCAGCTTGTGTACTAACTATTCACTCACTGAAGCAAACAAAGTCTGACAAAATATAAGTCGTAGGACATACACACATGGCATAAAGCACACTTGTGGTTTCACACCTGTAGATGTTTAAGTAGTCCAGCCAATATGCATTGTCAGCCTCGACAACCATCAGGTGCTGCCTGCGGTGGAGAATTTTAGTCAATTTCCTGTTTTTTCGGATATTACAGATAATAAAAAGGTTTATAGTGGTCCTATTGACTTTGTCCGGTATTGTAGAAAGGAATGGCATATAAATGCAGTCCATTGACCATTTTAAAAGACCAGCAGTGCAATTTCTTTTACACGTAAAATTCCCATCAGACTCATTGTGAAACATCAGGTGATGAAGAATTTATCTCTATGACTGGATTAAACCAAATTAGAATTCATCAATATCAGTGTGGTTACTTTCTGCCTCACACTCCAGGATCATTAGAAAATAATATCATGCCCATGACATCTTACAACCAAAATGCAAACATTCAAGTGACTGCCCAAATCACAATTAAACAAGCTGGCAAGGAGTGTTTTGGCGGATTGGCTTTGCCCATTCCCTTTGGCACCAATTATTTTTCTATTTTTAGTCTTTTTTTATTAGTTTGTGCTTTTCACTGGATTGTTTCTCTTGTTTATATTATTGCTGTACATAGTCAACATAGCCGATATCCAGATTCAAATTGTAATTGTATTGAACCATTTCTAGCATTTCCTAACCAAGTAGTATTAGTTACCTAACCTTAAAGCATCCATATCGTTACATAAAAAATCAATCACAAACTTGTGTCATAAAGGAGTTGTTGTGTTATAACCCATCTCAGGTCTCCAACCAATTGTTCACTGTTCTCTTCAGCTGTTTTCAGAGAAAGGTTACTGATTACTGAGAATTTACTGTTTGTTACCTGCCCAACACCAAACAGAAGACTAGTTTATGAAGAAGCTGTCACCAAAACAGAACTAAACGGAAAGTGAATATTGGACGTGTGTTCATTCGGTAGCCAGAAACACTTATAAACGACTTAAAAAGGTGATTATACGGTAGCATAATGCATATGTCCACTTTCTACAAGTGTTCAGTTGTTACAAGTTTAAATATAATATTTATAAATAACACATACGAACAGAGTATTTGAAATAAATAAGTCATAAAATGTTACGTAATTTGCAAAAACATTCAAACTATCAATCAGATGAGTCACACAAAAATGTGACTGTACAAATGTTAGTGCCACATCTACCTTGCATGATTGGAAATGGATGAATTCATGTTTTAAATAACATAAACAAAAGCACGTCAAATTAAAAGCAAATTATATATGATCTTTTATTTTTAAACTCTGTTTTAGAAAAGTATCTGATTGTAAAGCAGATTATTTCGCTGATTATTTGATCCTTATCGACACATGGACATTGTGGTTGAGCAAAAGCATTAAGCAAATGGATGCAGGAAAAGAGACTTGTTAAATAAGAAATAAAGTCTCTCTCTCTCTCTCTCTCTCTCTCTCTCTCTCTCTCTCTCTCTCTCTCTCTCTCTCTCTCTCTCTCTCTCTCTCTCTCTCTCTCTCTCTCTCTCCCTCTCATTTGGCTGTGGACTGTACGGGGCAAAAGCCCACATCCCTTGAAGAGAAACCACTGTGCTGCTCACTGACTAAGGTAAAATAATAGTGCCTCACATTTCTCCATCTCAGCAGTTCTTAAGTCTTGAAGTGGAGATGAGTCAGATTGAGAACCACACGCATAACTATTTTCTCATCACCCCCTGCAGCCGTCTGTGAAAGTCAGTCAGGTATCTTTATGCCCTGGATCAACTAACACTGGATCCACAAAAAACAGGGCCAGCCATATGTAGTCATTTCAGATGTTTGTTAAATGCCGCAGCTGCTCTATTTGCGCAATATCGCCCACACATGCTGCACCTTAGATCCTCCAATAATTGCATGTTGGAGAGGGTGTTAGAAAGAAATGGTTGTGTTAGTGTAACAAGGTTCTGGTCCAGATGTTTGGGATTAAAGGCTTGTTATAAAAATACAAAAAAGAATTACTCAGGACGTAAGGTATTCAGCTCTGTCATGCACATGGCATGTAACACTATTTAAATAGGCTTGAAGATGGGATTGGGAAAGGATTCAATTGAATATAGTGCAACATGTTGTATAATAGACTGTACTAGCATTTGGTTGGTGAAAGAGGTCCATGTTCTTAAAATCGACACCATAGCAACCAAGCTGTGGAACGTGCTTTGCCAGTATTATCACAATATATTTTTACTGACTTTTTCCTCACTTTATCATTGCTAAGATACCCTTTAAAACAATATTGTTCACTTAAATATCAAGTACACAGTATGGCAATAAAAGTATTCAATGGTTATTTGAAAAAATGTCCTTTCCTGTTTACCCAATGTTTAAATTGGGATGTTCCTCTTTCTTAATTCACTCACATACAAACTACAGCTAAAGCACCTAACAAACTGTCTCTCCTTTGTGCAGAGAAAACAATCAGAGAAAGGTCAATATTTCCCATGCAGTGTGCCATATAAAAATAATGCATATTTGTCCTTTGGTAAAGCTCATTTGACAACATACAAAAAAGCAATTTGTTTTGAGGGAACTGTATTTCACATAGACCAGCACATGTTGTGAAATGGTGTCTGTTTTAAACGGTGTGGTTAACATTATGAACTGAAACAAAACTACTTGGTTAGGATTAGAAAAAAGATCATGGTTTGGTTTGGTCATGTTTGTTAATGTAATGATATTTGAACACATGTATTAACACTCTGACTTAGCCTGTTTTGAGTGTATTCTATTTTTTTCTATGTTTTTTCTATGTGTATTCTTCCACATATGAACATCAGGGGACGTGGTTGAAGCTTGCTCAACCCTAACCTTAGAAGGCAGGCCAGGGTGGTGGGTAGGTCTCAAAACATAGGACTTTCATCTGGGGGAGCAGAGTTCATGTCCCAAAAGTACTAAGCCAAACCATGACCTTTTCTCTACTCCTAACCAAGTCATTTTGATGATGCTATACCGAACCGACACCTACACACCGACACTTACTTCTGGACTACCTCTTACATTTTGGCATTGCCATATAAAAATCTCTCTGAAATTGTGTAAACTTGAGCCGTCTGAAATGCTAGCCACTACTAAATGCGTAAGAATGCACTTTAATGGGCAGAACGTTGTTGCAAAGTCAAAGTGCTTCAGAAAAGCAGGACAGATTATTTAGGTAATGATTCTGTGCTCCAGCTTCAGTGACAACTCATTTTTTGTGCCTTTTTGGCTTTGCTCTTCACCATGAAGCTTATTACCTTTACAGTATCTGTGTGAATTTACCAAGCCCCAACCACAATGGTTTCTTGGTCGATCCAATACGAAAGTGCCAAAAGTTACAGTTCGCGAGTCCATTAGGGGCAGGTTTCATAAAAGAGTAATTTCTCATTGACCCCGATCTTAAACAGATTTAAGGCCTGGTACAAAAAACATTCTAGTTTGTATGTTTAGGTAATTTCTCCATGACAACACTGAGGGGGGTGAAGTTTTTTGTACCAGGCTAGATTTTATTTTATTGGAGGTTAAAGTTTATGAATAATTAGGGGCGCGCTCTCTTGAGTAACAGCTAGCCGCTGGCCCTCGCTTCAACCAGATGGACATATGTCCCTCCCCCCAACGTCATGTCAAAGTCTGACAAGATAGTGACGGTCGTAGATGAGTACGATTGGATTAAGTTGAGAGAACGGACCTCGACGGAAATGCTACATTTTTCATGCAGTCTATGGAATATACTCGTCTTACTTATGTAGTGGAAATGTAAACTTTTGTTACAAGTAGCTAATACAGTTGAATCCATTTCTTGAGGTTTTTACACCACCTTCTGGAAGGTGGAATGAACTACAACCCCAACCAACTCGTCTCTAGTTCAATTGATGTTAGTTAACTTGAGTATTGTCTCAAAGTGAGTTAGAGAGGACAAGCTAGATTGTCTTGTTTAGTCACTGCAAGCTCCATTGTGTCTGACACAATGAAGGTCAAGTATTTTTCCTCTTTTACCAATTACAGTGTTTATCTACCTACAGAATCCAGAATTCTTTTTGCTGTTTGCAATTTTCAGATTTCGAATGCAATATATTGTTCTGTCTTTAAACCCTTTCACTCTTCAATTTGTCTCGGAGACAAACTTTTTCTTTCTTCCCAAGGGACAGTTATTTTTGGTAGGTGCGTCTGCATTCATTAGAATCAAATACATCAGAATCCATTTCTTCTATTTCTTGAGTTTTCTTCTTTTCTGTCTCTCTTCCAAGTAATGATACTTTCTGTCAATCCAAAGTGTTTTCAATCAGTCTACCTAGTTTTAAAGAAATTGACTTAAAAGGTTTGGAGGAGGTGAAAAACTGTATTGAATTCTAACTTGGGATTCAATTCAAAGGATCATCCCGGGCTAAATGATTCGTAGAGAGCTCCAGGTGCTACCACATGAACCCTTATGAAGGCCACGCTGTGACAACGTGTGGGTTTTTACAAATAAATATTAGTTCTCAGTTAAAAGCATTTTACTCCTTTCTCAGTGTAACCTGTCCATTCTTTGAATCTTGTCAGTAGGTGAAATTGCACCAAAATATCGTTTTCAATGATGAGCTAAATTGCCATGAAGAAGGGCAGCAGCTGTGACAGGTTAGGAGTTTATGTGCAGTGTGACTCGGATGAGGGAAGTTTCCAGAGAGTTCAGACAGTTAAGTATGCAAGAGAATCCTTGGAAATAAAATTTAACCCTGCTACTATTTTATACTGCTAATCTGCATCAGTAATTTCATTTTGAGAGAAATGCAACTCCACATACCTTTTTGTTTAATCAATATAACGAGATCTGCCTCAAAAAGGTGGTGCTTGATCTTGGAAACAGCACAAAACTAAATGTGGTCAATGTCCATTTATTAGCTGGAGTTTTGATAGTATAATATGATCTTCATGCGCTTCAGGTTTGTGCTAAACTGGACAATAAACAAGATTAAGATTCTACAGTCTTTTGGGGGCAGAACTTAGGCACCATAGTATTGAGCTAAATGGTAATGTCAGTATGCTAATGTGCTCACAATGACATTGATAATATGCTGAGCAATAATGTTGAACACCTTAGTTTAGCATGTTAGAATGTATAGATTGGCTATAGTTTTGCAGGTATTTGTTCATAAAATAACGTATTGGGTGAAATGGAAATTTTGAAAGTTAGGGCATCACCAAACTCAGTAGGATTTCTCCTCTGGGGACCATGAATGCAGTTACAAAATTTTATGGCGATCCATCCAGCGATTGTTGAAAAATTTCAGTCCACCGACAGACATTCCTTTCCCAAAAGCCATGATACTACAGTTTCCTGTCTGCTGAGTCCCAAGACTATGAAACCTTAATGTGGATAGCCTTGAAACAATCCTTAAAATGAAAACAACACGTGTTTTTTTTTAAGAGATGGATAAACCACAACATCACTGTGACCTCCAAAAACCTATTGATTTTTCTGTTTTCTCTCTTCTACACAGTAATGTGCTAATGTGTGATCAGCTCAGAATCTCACTCACTGATTTAGTGGACTCCTTCAATCTGAACAATATATTCATACTAACCACTCTGGAATTGTATCATTCATTAGTACGTTTAATTGCATGGATGAGCCAGTAATGACTTAAATCCTGTTTTCTTCTCACACCCACATACAGTACATGCAGCCTATGGCCTCTCTGTCTCTGCTTGTCAGCCTCAGATAATGAACACAGGAGATAATTCTAGAAAAGGCACTTTTTAATAGTGTATTTCTTTTAAGAAAAAAGATTATCAAGTTAATGGAAACTGCTCAATAAATGCTGCAGTGAGGAATGCTTCCCACCTAATTGAATTACGGTTTTCATTTCTGTGATTTCTGTGTTTGTTTTTGGCAGCTGCCATCTGTTTGCCGGGGACCAGCTCTATTAATAAGCTATTCAGATTGAAATGGGGCTTTATTCCAGCAACTGTTTCTCACCTCCTCTCTCTCTCTCTCTCTCTCTCTCTCTCTCTCTCTCTCTCTCTCTCTCTCTCTCTCTCTCTCTCTCTCTCTCTCTCTCTCTCTCTCTCTCTCTCTCACACTTACTTTCTCTCTCTCTCCCTTTCTCCCTTTTTTACGCTTCCTCGCTCACTCAAATGATTGTCATGGAAATCATCAGAGGTGCCAAACCACAAACAAAAGAAAGAGCTTTAACATACACCTGAGCCAAAAAGAACAGAACTGTAGTCTAATTACGATGGGGACAATTAAGACTGTGCATATTTATTGACAGGGGACTTCACACAGGAGCATATGCTCATGAATACCAAAAAATGAAGGCAGGATGGAATGGTGGTGTTGGATCTGAATGTCTATATGATGGTGTTGCTATGAAAAAACAAAAACCCTTTAACCCTAGGAAGCATGTGAAGCAATGACAATGTGCATTTTAATTGCTATTTCCTTATCAACTATTGTATTATGCACTCAGTGTGTTGGTGTAACACCTTTCTGAAAGCAATCTGGTCAATTTCCATTGCGTCAAACAAAGAAAAAAAACTTAAGTCTGCTCATCATCACCAGCTGCCAATATTAAGCCCCATTCTCTCTTTTTTCTTCTTTTTTTTTTTACCCCTCCTGTTGACAGCTACAGTCTCCCTTTCAGTGCTCCAAGAACAAGGAATTCCAATCTGGGCTTTGCTCAGTATTCTGATCACACATCTCTCTCCTCCAGTAATACAAGTCTACTTTAAAATGCATAACTACATTTGGAAAGAATAAAAAGGGTGCCCTGATGGAATATTTCCAAGGAGCTTACTTGAGCGAAAATACAATTCGCTTTGGCATAGTTAATAACCCTAACCTGGTCTTTAAGACATACAGTAGTAATAACAATATAAAAAATATACTGGATACTGAAAAAAATAGAAATTCAAGCTATGCCTTAGCATGAAATGAGTACCTATAATTCCTGCCTCTAGGATGAGAATGAGAGAATGATAGAGAGAATGAAAGAAAAAGGGGGAAAATGAAGGAGACAAGAGATGGAGAGAAGCGTTGTTAAAGTTAGAAAGAGTCAGCTCAGCTTTCATTTTCTGCCTTTCTCTTCCTCTCTTCTTCTGCCTGGGAGGCAGCTTGAATTGAATCAAACAACCTAGATTGGTTAAGCTCGGATGAATGACTTTCCAATGACACAGGACTCAGCTTTAGCCTCACCCCATACCTCTGTACATAATTGTCATGCTTATTGAGGAGTTGATGTGAAAGTGATTGCGCAGTTGTTTCCACTGGATTCTGTGCAAGGTTGAAACGTTCTACCTAGACTAAATGTTGTCGCCATTGTTTGGTTCTTTGAAAGTCCTGTTAGAGTCTTGTTGAATCCTGCTTTGATTCAAATGCCTCTCAGGAAGAGCAGCACAATGGATGAGTGTGAGAAAATAGATAACATGCTCCTCCAATTGGAATATGAATTGCTCAGCTCAAGCCTCAGAATTAATCTCTTGCCCTCTTTCCTCTCCCTTGTTCTTTTGTGTTAAGAAGCAAAAAAGATAGGGTAGAGGGGGGGGGGGGGGGGGGGTAAACTATCCAATATTCTGGGATGTCCTGTTCTGAATTAGGTCAAGACCAATTAAAGCTTAAATAAAAAGCCACTGTACACCAATGCTCTCTTTGTGATCTTCTGTATGGAGAGACAGAGACCCCCACTGTTTCAGAAAGTGCATTAAAACCAGTCAGCCCTGTCATCCCTTAATACTCTACTGCCATCTGTCTGCTATGATACACACTGCAGAATATGATGTAACCAGGGTCTACATAGCTTGCTGCCGATATACATGTAATATACAGCCATGTGTGCAACATATTGCATATATTCTACTCTTGAGCAGAATAGAAGAAATACCCTTAGTTGACAGGTAATCTGTGAAGCCAGCAGCTAAGTCATTTGTTAGAAAGATAGAAACTCCTGAATATTGATATATTAAACAGTGGGCTTCTTCTTTTTACAATCTTTTACGTTTTAGATGTTGGCTTTTATGAAACACTCTTGTTTGTTCTATTTTATTTTATTTGTACCTTCAACTACCTATTTGTCAGTTGAATTAATATAGCTTGTGCCGTTCTGTGTAAAAAAAATTATCAACAGTTGTTCGTTCCAAGTAAAAATCTTACATTTAGTAACTATTATAAGAAAAAAATACACTATAGGCTACCAAATGTCTTGTCAGTGTTATAGATATCATATATATTTCATACTATTGGATTGTTACTATTGATACATTAGTGTGTAAGCAGCATTTTGTAGTGTAGCTGATTTCAGCTGCAAAGACAGGAGTTGGAGAACAGGACATTGGAGCTATTTAAATGTTGTGAGATGTGCATTCACAACCACATGTGATGCATTCATTATGCACAACATTGTATAGAAAGCCTGCTGATCTGTATACATTACAGCTTGATGATTCAGTCAGACTCCAGGACAAGATGCACAGCTTTCATAATGACAGTACTGATGATAAAATCACTCATCAAAACCTATCTCTTCAGAATTGCCATCAACCCCCAATAATTCCACTATTTAATTTAATTTCTATTGCATCACTTCTTGTTTTTAAATTAACCTCTTTTCAGACGTTTCATCATTCTGCATCTTTTACCGTAATTTACTTCTTAAATATAGCCTGCTTGATTTCAATGTGCTCACTTGTAGCCTGTTTGTTGTTATTTGCACTTGTTTTAATGTATTGATTTTTATTGCTTGATGTAAAGTGTCTTTAAGTACCTTTGTAAACACAGTAAACACAACAAGCAAGTAGCGACGCTTAAGATTTTGATATTGGTTTGATAACACCTTTACCAGCTGTAGATTTTGTTTATTTTACAGAAGTGATGCTTCACTCGATGAAGCTCTAATGGACTAATAAAGTGTAAGAACAATGTCACATTGGCACATTGGGCCTTGTGCCATCTCATAGGAGCATTAAGAATGTTTGTGGAGGAGACTCCCTCACAGTAAGCGGCTTCAGTGTATTCAAATGAATACAAGGCGAGTGACAACCGTGGAGTAAAACAACAGAAAATAATATTGGATTTTTTTGCAAGTAACATTAATCGGCTATTTTAAAAAGAAAAAGAAAAATTAAAATCACCAAGGAGGAGGAAAACAAAGAAAACAGCAACATTCATCCTCCTTCAACAGAAGAGATTCCAGCTAGCATTAGCAGCTCAGAAACAGTACCGCAGCTCCTGCCAGGAGAAGGTGGAAGTGGGGGCTGTGACACACAACAGCCTGTTAGCTCCAACTCTGCACATCCCAGTATGACCAGGGCCCCCGATGCCGGGGTCGGGGCGCCCTTTCAACCAAATCTCAACTTTCAAGGAAGGAGTTTCGGAAAGTTTTGAGAGATCATTCCAATGAGGGTTGGTTTGAAAAATGGCGATGGTTGCATTATTTCTCAGAAACATACAGTGTGTTGTGCTTTACCTACTAATCAAGCAGTGGTAAAGGCATGGGCGCGGGAAGTGGGGGTGCTGTAGCGCCCTGTGTAGCAAAAAGGAGATTTTAAAAACAACTATTAAAAATATGTGTATTTTTGATTTTAATTCCATTATTTTGAGGCCTAATCAACACAGGTACACGGAAGTCCCTTTTTTAACGTCAGGCAGACTTGGGTCGCCGAGTAAAGAGGTTTCCACCAGTACCCCTACCACATCAAGGGAGAACAGCTGGAGTGAGGAGACTGTCTGCCCACCTCTGACTGCAGTTGCACCGGAAGGCCCATCCCCAGTACCTGCATCCAGTCTAGATTAGATGAGCCCTTCCAGCCAACATCCAGTTTCAAATTTCCTGCACGGTGTTGTGGTAATGAAACGTTCTCACGTTCTGTGGCACCAGCTTGGTTTGCTAGGTGGCAGTGGCTGCATAATGTAGAAGATACTGATCATATTTTATGGTTTGTTTGCCTGAAAGCAGTCAGAATAAAGTCATACTTAGAGACAAATTTAAGAAAAACAACCTCTTTATGAATGCCGTTTTTTCAAATTGGCGTAAAAACCACTGTAAAAAATTTAACGAGCATGAGAGATCAGAGTTGCAAAGCTAGTCAGTACAAAGGTTGGCTTCTTTGGATGCCAGAAAGCAGGCTACTGCTCAACACTGTTTGGAGATTCTCTTGGCACTGGGGCCAGTAGGTAAGTCTTTCAAAACACTCTTTTATTGCAGGAGTATTACAGGAGGAATGCAGGAGCCTTATCATTCTTTTATGTCTACATTGGCACAATACTCCTAATGTTGTGGAAATTCAAAATTCATAATGCCCAGATGTCAAAAGTGTTACAGTTTCTATTCAATCTAAGAGTCACTACAACTTCTCTTTGTTTATAACAGTGTTTTCTCTGCAGGCTTCAACACAAAAGTAGGGATTTCAGAGTGTATTCTATTATCCAGTGAAACATTTTCTCTTAGTCCCCTTCCCTTACTAACATTATATTTTCTGACAATTTTCTCCCTCTTCCTATCCCTCCCTAAGTGCCCTTCCATTTTTGTTAATCAAAATATATTCACACAATCTCCTCCTCCTCTCCGGCGGATCTGAAAGGCTGATTGGCAATTTCAGCAGCGAAACCCTAGTTCATTAGGAAGAGATGATCACAGCCAATCTGAGAGCTCCCTGCTGTTACCATGGTAACATCTCAACAAGAGTGGGGGCTGAAAGGGGAGGGCGGCAGAAAGGAGAGAGAAGGTATCAAATGTTAACACTATTCTGATTTGATAGGATGATATACAGTACATCACACATCTCACTGCTTAGATTTGTTGTTCAGGCATGCAGGCCTGTTTAAAAAGCATCACGCACACACACAGACACAGACACAGACACAGACACACACACACACACACACACACACACACACACACACACACACACACACACACACACACACACAGCAACAAACAGCATTTGTGCCTCACTGTTAAAAGCATATACTGTAAGAGGTGACTATTTGCTTGCTCCTTTAAAATGGCTAGCAGCAGGCCTAACTGTCTCCTGCTTACTTAAGCATCTCATCATCATCATCATCTTTTGCTTTTCCCATTCTACAGAACTGTCTGGACTTAATAAAACTGTCAGACCACCAACTGGGACTGTTAAATAAAGACAGTGCAAAGGCTAGATCTGCTGTCTGAATCAGCGCAGTGGGACAGATCGTTAAAGACCATGAGATATGACATTAAAACTTGCAGCTGGAAATGAAAAGTGCATTAGGACTGACTTATAAGGACTTTACAAGACTGTTTGAGAGAGCTTTAACAGCAGATAGATAGATGGAAAAGTGGATGGCTAGACATCTTTATTCAGTCTTTATTCCATAAATAATGAAGGTCCAAGGACATTGCCTGAGGAACATCCCATGTGCCCTTTGGTTGAGCTGTTCCTCTTGAGGAAAAGGAAAAGAAAAATGCTGATTTCTGTTGTTGAAGTAGCATATCATTGCTCAAATTAGACCAAATTAATTTACCATATTAGATAGTCTAAACGTTTATTACTTTAAAAAAAAAAAAGAAAAAGAAACATGACACTAAGCGATGCTGTGTCCTCTCACACTGCAGCATCCAAACTCAAATCTCACAATCAAAACCCAAAAAAACTCCAGGTGGTCCGAACAATGCTCATCCATCATGCTGTACAAACATTTCCTTAATTTAGGCTATGCTATCACATAAACCAATCTTAGCCAGCTAGCTAACAGGCTAACAGGCTACACACAAGATAACTCTGCAGTGACAACCAATACATTAAAGCCCATTTCACACATGCACTGCAAACCTGAAATTATCCAGATAAAAACTGGCAGGGCTGTATGTGTAAACGCAAATATCAGATTCAGTATGATCGGACATCAAACAGAGTTTACCTTGCAATCTCCTACAAAGACCAGGTAATCTCCGAGTGAGCCCATGTGTGAATACAGTCACTTCTCATCCACAATGATGAATGTTGAAATCTTGATCATGTTTATATCATGCATCAGCCAACAAAGATGCCAATGAAATTCGACACCATTTGGGAACTTCTGTCAGTAAGGACCAATACTGAAATCATCAGACAAATTCAAAGAACAGCAAGAGACCAAATTATGAACCTATTATGACTTACTGAAAAAAGGTGTATTTCCAGTAAGTGAATACCCATCTGACATTGAGAATCTCCAGTTGTGTGAAAGAGAAACTGTGGAATATCTCTAGACCTGATTCTCCTGACATTTTGTCTGGGGTTGTCTATGGAGCTGAGGGGTTGTCACTACAACGGACACTGTTCACATTAGATCCTTTGGCAATATAAATATATTTATTAGTGCAGCTTTAACCGGTAAGTTACAAATATGTAAGATTTAAATTCAATATGATACTCAGTTTGACATTCAAACTGAAGTTCCAGAAAGGAACGTTTTGCAAACCTAGTGTAGAAATGTGCTGTTTTTAGTGAGCCTGTGGTCTTCGTAAAGGCAAATGAAAGGAATAAAATAATCAAGAGTGACATTTAAAGGTCTCAATAAAGCACATGCAAAGAAAACAATAAAAGTTAACAAAGTTTATTACATGTTTATATACAAACAACCCTGCAAGGCACACCTTTGTTTGAATAAGAATATACAATACATTTTATTCTTGAAAGCAAACAGGTTTTAGTTTTGAAATATATATTAATACAAGTCTGTTTAATGTTGGACACGTAGAGAAGGCCCCAAGTTGTGGATGTTCAGTTGACACATAATAAAGAAACAAAACAATCAAAAACTTTATGATGTAAACAAAGCAACATCTTTTACATAGTAATTTAACATATTTAAATGTTGGACAAATTGTGTAGAAAATGTCCATGACCATCAGTGCTTTCTGGCAAAGACCGTTTGTTATCTATGGTGATTCAATTAGGAAGTACAAACAAAAACACTACTATAACATCGGTATATTTAAGAGCTCATCTCTTTTATTGTACTTCCTAACCATACAGGAGAAGTAGCTTACCTGGACTGGCACTCTTTTAGCCAACGTTTTTTCTTCCATATTATATTATTATGGAACAACAGCTTTTGTCAGTAGGACTCTAACACACAAGATCTCTTATTTTGTACTTCACATGGGCTGATATGAAATTAAACTGCTGTCATACTGTCTAAGGTCATCCATATTTAAGGAAGGTGTCTTTGTTGTTTGGGACATTTTCATTTTTTATTTAAATTATTGGTTACGCTAAAACACAATTACAAAAAAAGAAAATATATATTTTATAATATACTCTGTTAGTCATTTCTTTTTGTTAAGCAATGGTTGAGCACACTTAAAAACAGGGAGAAGTTGTTCAGCATAAATGAAAAATATATTTAATTTGGCATTTGGAAGTTGTCTTCAAAAAAAGTTTGTTGCTTATTCATGAAGATTCAGTGTAGAGGCAACTTAAGCATCCACATTAAAAGCATAAAGTTGAATTCTGCACATTTTTCAGTACAGACTATTAATTATGTCGCGATCAGTCATGTCATTCTGTCACTCCACTGAAGCTGCCTTTAAAAAAATAGTTTTTCCAACATCAATCAGGACATTTGTGAAATAACTTGTTATGACTGCTCAAAGCAGAGACTGAAAGATGAACAAAGGCCTGCCGTGACTCATGAAACTAAACAATGGGGGGGGGGTTGGGACTTCAAGCTAAGAAATGTTAAGATGCAGGTTCTTCATTTCACAGTTTGCCATCAAAAAGTGTGATGACCCACAGTGATAACAGATGTGACAGATGTCAGATCCGCTCCATCTGTAAAACCTCTCTTTACCTCACAACTACAAGTTCAACAAAGGTCCATCAATGATGCAGTTTTCTCTTCATTCCCATCGAAAAACCAGCAGGTGTCTGACCAGAGACGATCATTTTAGAGGCCTAAGAGGGCTGAAAAGAAGGGGTTAGTCAGCATCTTTTCCTGGAACACATCCTCTGGTGTTTCAGAGTCTTCTGGTTGTGTAATTTATTGAATATTCCTACTGTTGATGTTCCAGATGGTCGGCCATTATCATGCCAGGAGGCCAAGTCGCTTGACTTTAGCAGACAGGAAAGAGTGGATGATGAAGACTATGGTCTTGGGGCAAGAGTGGAGGTCCAGCTGCTGAAATAAGAGATAGAGTTTGGAGAGCAGGAATTGTAAAAGAGAAAGAAAGTTAATTAATTAAATGATCAAGATTTTTGTATGTTGCAAGGTTATATTTTTAGAAAAAAAAAAGACAACTAAATGTCAAAATATACAAAACAAACAGGTTAGTATTAAAACACATGGTGAACACATTTAAATATTGTAAAAAATAAAAAATATGTTTAACCTTTGTGTTGTGTTCACCCCCATTACTTTGGTGCTCACGGTCAAATTTGAACGGTCTGTTTTAACTACTCTTACATTAACATAAAAAACATTGATCATCACCAAATTTTATTTTATTTTATTTATTTATTCATTTTAAACAATGTCTCAAACTACTGGTTTACACAAATAACTGCAGTGAATATACACAGAATCAGAGGTGTCAAAAGTATTCAAAGTCATAGATACCAGGGTTTAACAATAAGTAGCTACTCAAGCTTTTTACTTAAGTAAAAGTGTAAAAGTACTGGTTTCAAAACTACTTAAAGTATAAAAGTAATGTCAGGAAAAAAATGCCATTAAGGACAAATGCTTAGGCCACACCACAGGGGCCTATGGTGCACTAGTCCACCTCCCTAAAAAACTTTTTTCTATTGGCCATAATGACTTTTATGTTATTTTAAAATGTTAATGTTGAAGTTGTTGAGTTTTTGAAAGCCATTAGCTTGTGGTACTTGCAGGGCATTCAAAAGGAGTTGTTTTTGCAACTCACCATGTGGTGATCAGTTATAGTGGTGCTGAGTCATTCATCATTAGCAGTCATCAGCTCCTTGCTTAAGGCGTCATTCTTCATTCCCCTCTTTACTAAGGCTACTTCTGTGAGTATTATACATCTAATAACATGAGACTATCGAGATATTTTGTGTTTGTGTGAATATCAATGCAGCTGTATGCTTATCATGTTGCTAAGCGGAGCTAGCTCAATAATCTATTGTTATATGTCATTTGACTTTTTGACAGTGGTGTAGTGGTTAGCACTGTCGCCTCACAGTGAGAAGGTTCGAGGTTCGCATCCCAGCTGGGGCCTTTCTGTGTGGAGTTTGCATGTTCTCCCTGTGTCAGCGTGGGTTTTCTCCGGGTTCTCCGGTTTCCTCCCACAGTTCAAAGACATGCACGTGTTAGGTTAATTGATGACTCTAAAATTTCCCTTAGGTGTGAATGGTTTTCTGTCTCTGTGAGGCCCTATGTGCCCTGTGATAGACTGGCGTCCTGTCCAGGGTGTACCCCGCCTCACGGCCGATGTCAGCTAGGATCAGCTCCAGATCAGCACCTGAACAGGAGTGCTGGGACCTCCCCCTGTGTAGAGTGTATCATCCCAGAAAGCCAGATAAGATCCTTGTTGTCTTCGACAGCAGCGTATCATGTGGAGGAGTGTCGCTCAACAATGTTTTGCTCACTGGCCCTTACCTTAATAATAGCCTACTTGGCGTTTTCATGAGATTGCACATGTTACACTGCTTTGTCGTGAAGAAACTTGTGACATTGGATATAGTAGCTAGTACTAGCTTTTTCTTGAGCTTTGTCATGGTCTTCATCAGCAAATGGAGTTTACGAATTTGTCACACAGATGGCTCATTTGTTGGCTCAGATGGAGATGGCACAGAGTTGGCCTCACCATGACAACTGAGCAAACCCCATCTGCTGAAATTGTATTCCTTATTTTAAGTTGCACTACTTCGTGTTTGGATTCTCATTATATATAAATATATTTTATTGGTATTGTTGGAGGGAGCCTTATAGCTAATATTTTGATTGCCTGTGACTTCTTCCCTGTAATTGTTGTGCATATAATAAAAGAAAAAGCTTCAATCATGTCATAGTGGTAGCACTCTTGGGTCAAGACAAAACTCAAAATTAGGCTGTTTTATGTCCACTTTAATACTGTTGTCCATTAGATTTCCTACAATCCCAGACATTCTCACCAACTGTCATGTTTAATAACAACAAACTAACTTTGAAATATTCAATATGAGGTTATAATTTTATCATAAAATATATAATTAAAAATGCGACATAATGAGAAAGTGCTATGGAAAACTTACAATCTCAGCCTCCGGGCCTCCAAAGTCAAGGAACATCATGCGAACTCCATCATCAGAGGACATTCTTAGACGCTCGAAGGGCTGCTGTAGCAAAATACTTTTCCTGACACCCATCTCTTCTGTGAATAGTGTGAAGCCATCATCAATGTGGACTCCCAGGGTACACTCCTTCCCATTCCAACTACAGGCTGACAGGGTAGAAAAGAAAATCAGAGCTTACAAAAGGAGGCAGGAAAAAAAGAAGAAGATTATGTAATAATTTTATCGCACAAAGATGAAGTTGTTCTTAAATAAATCTGGATGCGTATTATGTGTTTCTTCTTTTTCTTATTTTGTTCAGTGTTACAGTGTTGATACAGAGCCCAGAAGACTTGGCAGTATCTTATGAATGTGACACTGAAAGGATAACAATATGATTGACATTATGGTCATTGTTAAGAAATGGAATTCTGGTATCTAATTGAAATTTGAAACTAAAATTAGACCGTTTTAAGTTGGAAGTTCATGCACCACCTCCTGCTACCAACAGAGGGCAATGTAACAACATTACTAAACTACACTGACCCGGGGCCTGTCTCAAAAAGTAGGGTTACTAAGTTTCCAGAGGAAACTGTAATGCAGAATCTGGATATATACATACATATATATCATAAGCTGCACTCAGTGCAGACACGGGCTTATAAGGCACTATATATTTCTCTACCTAAAAAAAAAAAAATGTTTGTCTCCTCTCAATCTCTTCATAAAAAATTATTACCAAAAGATTTCCTTTCTGAAACTCTAGTTCAAGTCAACCAAGATACCATAGCGACGGAGCAGCAGCTAGGAGTATGGCAGAAAATCCGAAGAAGGGTCCAAGATATGTTTCTCTAGTAGATGCTCCAGATAAAAAAATAAACAAAAACAATTTTTTGTACAGAGGAACGATTTAGGACCAAATAGCTATCAGAGAGAGGGCTCCTTGTGGCGATGTGGCAAGCTCACCTGAATGCATTGGTCAACAGTATGTACTTTCTCTCACTGCCAGAGGGGGCCATTGCAGTGCATTCCATTAATTTTAACAGCTTGCCTTTCATTAATCATTGTAAAATACATATCAATCCATTTTAGAATGACAGCAGTGTTGTGTTTAGAGTTGTGATAGCGGGACTAATCTTTTATTTATATTTCAATCAGGGATTGTGCCCTAGAGGAGAGAACTTCTCAGATGTAAAATAAGTGTTAAGCATGCTCTTTTGGGGAAGGTTTATAGAGAAAATGATCTGCCTAGAACCTTGGTTGCATCATTCAGAACAAAATTAGAATTTTTCTACTTGTAGCTGGAGGAACTGTATAGCAAGACTGAAGATTGAAATGGGAGTCAAACAAATCTCTGTATCCGTACCCATGGTGACCTCCTTGATGAGCTCAGCAGCATTATGGCAACCCTCCACCAGCAGATGAGTCCAGGTGGACAGCTCCTTGGCAGAATCCACCCTGAACACATGGGTCTCCACGCCTTGCTTCGTGCCAGAACGCAGGCCAAATGAGAGGTCAGAGTCCAGGAGGGGAGAACTTTTTCCTGGGCCAGAGTGGACCAGTCTAAAGTGGAGAGGAGAAAGTATGAGAAGAACATGGATGAGAAAGAGGGTATTATGATTCATGGAAAAGGATGAGCCAGAAGAGCAAATGAAGGGGGATGTACTGTATCTTTGGGTGTTGCAGAGAAAATGTTACAGATGTGAAAAGTGAAATGTGGAATGCACAGGGGAGAAAGACAGGAGGAAAAAAACACGAGTCATAGGGTCAGGTTCCACTAATGTTTTCCAAATGAGGCTAAATGTACACCAGTCCAGTTATGGAAAGAGTGAGCTTGTGCTCTCCCGACTGGGCCAACACAATCCAAGGGAGGGTCTTTATGACAAACCTAGTCTGCTCACATTGAGGAACAGAAGCTTATGAAATGCCAAATGTGCTACGTGTGTTAATAAATATTGAGTACTGTATGAGGTGTATGTGAATATATGCAGGCATTTGTGCGTTTGAACCTGGTAGCAATGAGCGGGTGACTCTTGGTGGGGCTGCTGAGGTTCTCTTTGCTTTCAGGCAAGGAGGGATACAGGAGCAGGTCTTTGTCGGTCAACATGGCCAGTACTGGTTTCTCTGGACCCTGTGTCACCTGCACATTTGTAGCACAGTTGAAGAATCCATTTAAAAACTAAAATGGTACTTTACGATTAACATACATGGCACATTTATGACAGAAATGCCCAGGGACATGCAGTTATGAATCTGGGATCTGGTTGTTACACTTATTTGCTGTGCTTCCTGTCATTCTGTGTTGCTGCATGTGCTTCAAGATGGGATTCAACTTTAGTGTTGGAAAGTGAAAGACGTGAAAAAAGGAACAAGAACAAAAAACATATAGAAAAAAAACAGGGCACCATGAAATACTAATAACATTAACAGACATAAAAATATACAAAATACAGCAGAGCAGGCCTTGCAGTATGGATCATGGGCGTGTGTATTCTTGCATACCTGCTCTGTAATCCAGCCCAGATGTTTGATCTCCATGCCAAGATGCATGCTCTTCATCTCCTCTTTCACTCGTGGTAAAAGGTTGGCAGCTCCAGCCTGGATGGCGTTGTACCAGGACTGAGCCATGGCTGGGTCTTTTGCCCGCAGGAACACAGAATTCTTTCTGTTGAACGAAATCACCTCGAAATACCTGGCAGATGAGAAGAGAAGAAGAGAGATGGAAGCAAGGAGGGAGAAAGAAAAAGGGGGCAGTTAGAAAAATAAAATACAAATGACAAAAGGCTTGAGGGTAAAGAGGAAGTTTAAGATATTACCAAAGAGAATATGTAAAGAAGATGTGTAAGAAGTCCCTTTTACGATATTCTCTCTGAGCCATTTTGTTATTTTCCTGATATCTTTCAGACTTTTTTCTTCTGAAGGTATGAGCTGAAAATAATTTTAAAAAACTTAAAATTTCTTAATGCTGTACCTGTTTTCTGTGTCCGGGGGGCACTGTTTTCGTGACACCTGGCACATCTTCAGCGGGATGCTGCGGGGCTCCTTAACCTCAGGAGGTGAGAGTTCAGTGCCCCGCTGAGGTGTGGAGGGAGGAGAGTCCCAGGGGAGGCCGGCCCCAGGGGACCCAGAGTTTTTAAAGAAGGCCGACATCTCCTTGATGTACTTCACTGAAGCAGAGCAAAAGTGTGTAAGTGAGAGACAGAGAAAGAGAGAGATAATTAGAGAAGAAGTACCAGGCCAGTGGAGGTAGAGAAAATGAATTTGGGATATGAATATTGAGCCTTCAGGTTTGGAGATGACTTTAAAACTGTAACAGCACTTAACAGCTTGAAAAAAAACTCAACAGGAAGGAATTGTCTTCTATTTCACATCCCTCAACCTTTATATAGGGAGTATCATGCTCTTTCTTGAAGACAACACTATTCCTAACGTGGCAACTCTCTGTTTTTATACTTTTAACAAAGATACACCCCTACAGTTTGATTTACTGAAAAATATATATATATAAAATGTAGTTCATTTCTGTGATTTTGTTAATTTTGTCGTATGTGGGGGATTGTGGCATTGATGGGTCTGTCTTGAGCACCAGCTGGAGGCAGAGAGGGAATGTGGTTTCAACCTGCTATGTACTGATGGTCTGTGCCATGGGAAAGGTATGGTGGAATACACGCAGCTAAATTCTAAATGCCTTAAGATTGACATTTATAATCTAACTGAATTGTTTAGAAATGTGCTTTTTACTGGGTTTTTTTTTTACATCTTGTGTCTCATTGCTGCACAACCAAACACATTTACTCACAAAAATAACCAATAAATATTAGAATTATGTTGTCTATTTAAGCATATTGCCAAGCTGTATTCTGCTTACATCTCCTTGTAAATACAGTTTTACCACTGACACACCAACATACACAACCGTGCACACAAACGCACATAGAAACAAACACACATCGCTTTAGCTCCAGCCCAGTAGGCTGTGGTATGAGTTTGGCAGAAGTAGCCACTGCTGGAATAAAAATAGCCCAGAGGACATGGCAAGGCATGAGGCTGAAGGCTGAGCTCTGGTTTCACTGGGGAAGTGTAAAGTGCTTCTCTTGCACAGTACAAGAGGCTTCTAATCGAAAGGCAAGCAGAAGAGTCCCAGCACAGGACAACAGGAGTGAGAGAGGAGTCTTCCCCTGCCTCCTGCCAGTCAGTCAGCCATACAGTTATTTTGTAAAAATACCAAGCAGTACATCATATATAGGGCTGTGTAGTGGGTCCTCACATTGAATGGTTTTATTTCACCACAAACAGTGTACTCGTAATTCTGATCTGTATTCTTCTCTCCTATCAGAAGGTGGCAGAGTAACTCAGTGATTAAAGAGAGGGTCAAAAGTTATTAGGGTTGTCTGAAATTTTTTTGAGGAAGAACGCTGAGCACACCTACTCACTCACTGACATTAAATCTGCAACACTGCTTGTTTCATCTGCTTGTTTAAGTAGCATCTCCTAGCTTTCACACATCAGTTTCTGTTGTGGAAAAGTGCCATGTCACCTCCTCAAAAGGACACAACAGCTATGGATGTAAAGCTCACACACTTGGCATCTAGCCTGTGAGAAGAGGCGGTGCATCAAATTAAATGAGCAAGGTGAGAGAATGTTCAGTTCTTATCCGTCTTGGGCACTGTGGAACAACAGTTATCAAATTTCAGTGTCAAACCAAGCCATCTCCAGCCCCTCTTATAAAAGCAAACTAACTCATTAATGGCAAATTAACGGCACATACTCACACATGAGCACTGTTCGAAATGGTGCAAAGATGTTACGTGGTCCTAAGAAGGAAAACTGCCCGAACATTTATGGAAAACATGACTCAAGTTATTTTTCAAACATGATGGCGACATTGAAAACTGGCAGAGCTTTTCAGGACTAAAGTGCAAGTCTCAAGGGGACTCAAGTTACTGCAGGAAACGGCATGATCTAAATGCTGAAAACATATATATATAAACAACCAGACAGCAGCTCTTCTGAGTCAGCAGAATGTTCACTGTAGTCCCGTTTGCACCTCTTCTTTTTTATCAACAATATTGTCCTAAATATCTAATCTGTCCCTAATATTTTTTTCTCTCCCAGGAATGAGGTCAGTTCCCTTTTAAGGTTGGTTTAGGAAAGGTTTAGGAAATGATCTGAAAGATAAAAGTCTCTTGCCATTAAAGGTTTTTCTCTCAAATCTATTAAGATTCACTGAGAAGAATTACTTTTTTCCAGTTTTGATTTAGAGTTGTGATCCCAAAGTGTGCTAGAAAAACTATTTGTATGGTTTTGCTTACAGACACAGCAAGCTTTTTTTGGATTTAGTGGGACATGCGATTGGCCCACTACCACAACAGCTACAATCCATAAAGTCTGTGGTGTCGAGCACGAAAATCACATGAAGTACTCTATTGGTATTGGTATTACTTAAATGGTTTGTAAACGGAATGTTTTTAATGATACCCTAACACTCACACTCAACTTACATGACCCTAATGCTTTTGCATAAAAGTTTATTTCCCCTTTTCTGCTAGAGAATTTAATTTGTTTACTTGCCTCATTTACACAATGCAGAATCAGCTCAATGTACCATAAAAAATGTGTGTAGCCAAAACACGATACATTGGGGATGTGTAGATTGGGAACATGTAAGCAGTGAGCAACCAATACAGTATGAATCAGTTTCAGCATTGAAGTGGAATTCAACTTGAATACCTAATGTTTCATGGAAATTAGCTTCTGTCCATTTGTTCCAACTCCAGTTCATTGATGTTTTTACCATGGGGTAGCCAACTTCTTCCTTATTGCTGGACCAAGGCCATTCAAAATTGATGTGGTAAATCTCAATATGGTAGCCAAGGCCACAAGACTGGGGATGGAATGGGATTGTCTACAATATTGTTTGAAGTAGAAGCCATCATTGACGATGAAGCAAGTGAAAACATCAGGAGCTGTTACCCGGAAGTCAGAAGTCCTTTACAGACAGGGGTTTCAGGGGTTTCTCCCCCGAGAAACTTTTAAAATTGGGCTGATGAATATACAATTGTGACGTATTTGGGAATTCTCCTCCTTTCTACTGAGGTCTACTGGTCTACTGAGGAGGTTAATGTTTAGGTTATATTAAGGGTAGGAAAGTTCAACACAGACACCAGCAGCCAGAATGAGACATAAGAACAGCCTACAGCCTCAGAAACACTGTCATGCACCAACCCGATGTCAAGTGGACCGGGTTGAATCACCTGCAGGTCTCCTGAAACTGTGCAGACTAAACACCATCACTGCTCCGACAGAAGTTTTCTCTCCCGACCGGTGTTTGGGTTTAACGAGTGACCCGTTAACTGGACACTTTCAGCTGAAAGTGTCCGCGGTTTCCATAGTGACGGCAGATGCGTAGCTGTCCTCGTAAATGCCTCTATGTTTAGTTTTTCATTACAATGTTAAACATAACGTTACCTACCCGATCAGTCTTTATGGTTGGCGTTGGCAGGTGCTTGTTGTCTTTGAAACCTGCTTGTGTAAACACGTGTGCATAGAACATTATTCACCAGTTCAAAAAACAAAACATTTTTAGGAGATTCATAGTCATGCCGTTGTAGGAAAATAAATTAAAGTTAAGAGATTAACTCGGTGCACCACCAGCTATGGCAACCTGGTGTAGTAAAACAGATCTCCTTTTTACATAGTCTATGAGTATGAGTAACCCAAACACTGGCAAGTCAGTCTGCTTTAAGTTTGATTTTGAAGTTAACACTTGTCAGTGTGGAAAAGGTCAGAATTTTGCTGTTTTCACTGCTTCAATGTTGCATCTGTGGCTGCTGGTAATGCAGCCAAATAAAAGTCGACTGTACAGGGCTAGTTTCATTTTTTTTTATTAGACAGCACAGAGGTCCGGGGCTATTTCCAAGAGATCCGCAACGATACAGAATAAAAGAGCTGCAGGAATTCTCAATAAAGCCCTCTTTTAAATAAGTAACCACTTTTTCACATATAAAAAAATAGGGACAGCATATAGCAAAATATGCACCCCAAAATAAATACATTTTAAATATTTATTGGATTAGTGATATTTAAATAATGCTGTTAAAGTCAGAATCAGAACCAGCCAACTCTGCATGTGCATTGGTGCGTTTACTTGCGTGCACACAGTCATCTGTTTTAGAGACAATGGCAGAGCAAATTAGGTTGTTTGACTGTGGAAACAACCTAAAGAAAATTATTTTGTTCCGTTACCAGAGTAAAGCTTATTCTTTTATGTCACATGTTCATTATTAAGCTGATGTATACAGGGCTCCAGACTAAGGTCGCACTCACACTGTCCATTCGTACCATGCCCTGTGCTTTAGGGTGATTGGCCCCCTCCTCTCTCTTTACCCGGGATCCAGGCCTGCTTGTACTCACATTAACTGGGCCGCGGCACAAATGCTTCTTGCTTATATGTCATCACCCATGTCATAGTGTTGTGTGACTGTTTTTGAACATTTCATCTGACCAAATCTGCAGTAAATACTCCACCTCCTCATCAGACCACCGCAATCCGTTCAGCGCATCTTTTTAAATGTGCATCGCAGGGAACAGATGCATATAAATAGACATACAGACTGCCGTCAATATTCACGTTTGTGCTCGTACCAACCCCCACCACAACGACTTCCTGGTTGATCCAATACGGAAGTACCACAAACTGCAGTTCTCCGAGTGTCCAGTAGGAGTAGTTTGCACAACAAAGCAGTTTCTCATTGACCCCCATGTTAAACAAGCTGATTTTCACAGCATAATTAAACCTATTAAGGACTTGTTTACAAAAATCATTCTAGTCTGTATGTTTTTTTTGCAACAGGCTAGTTTTTATTTTATTGGAAGTTAAAGTTTATGAATAATTAGGGGCGCAGCCCCTTGAGTGACAGCTAGCCTCTGGCCCTCACTTCTCCTCTCAGGCTAGTTGTCAGGATTAGCATCATTAGCACACTAACTCCATCATCTCGACCTCGAGTGCTGTAATTCGTGTGATGGTGTTTCCATAAGTGACAAGATGGTTTGCTCTTCGATCAACTGTACGAATCAATGGTATAGGAACACACCATGTTAGTGTTAGCTTTGTTTTTCTAATTAAATAGCCGCACTTGCACCATGACTTGCAGTACAGCCTGCTATCTATGACACATACACTAGATGCTAATCTGGAGCACCAGGAGGATTTGGGCCATGAGGGTCGGTGCTAAACAGTCTATGAGAATGGTACTGTGTTGAATATCAGTTTAAATCATAGATCATAAACGGCGGCTGCACTTTACTTTCGGGGCCGGTGTAATCTCCGCTAGAGACACGGGAGTGCCTGCACTCGACTCGACGAGCGGTATTAGTCTCCACTAGAGACACAGGACTCCCACTCCAGTTTATCTAGTAACATGTTTTGTTAGCCTAGCTCCCGGGCGGTGGAGCTAATGTGAGCTAATGTGGCGAATTTTGTAAACATCACCCAGACAGACGTGTCTCCCTCCCCCCGTCATCAATGCCCTTTTTTGGAAGAGGAAATTAGGAGTCCAAGTCTGACAAGATGGCAGCTCCCAGAGGCAAATATGATTGGATAAAGTTGAGAGAACGGGGCCCCGGCGGAGAGGCTAAGTCCAATTTTTTTTACAGTCTATGGCCCGTACATGTGCTCCCACCCGTAAATGTGCATCCTTGCTTTACAAAAGCCCACCTCTCTCAACCAGGCCACGCCATTAAGCATGCTGTGCCTGGGTGCAGTAAAGTTGTAACCACACTTGTCAAACAAACTAGACTTGGCCACGGTACGAATGGACAGTGTGGGTGCACCCTAACTTTTTTCAGTAGGAGCACTGTGGCCCCAACGGAAAATTTTAGGGGCACACACTGTAAATCAATAAAAGATGGAGAAATTACAATGTGCTGTTTCAAATTCAGTGTCACAATTTTATTGTGCGCTTTTGAAGATGCAACATAGAAGGTAAATCGACAGCACCAACACTGTCAAGACAGTACTTTATTAAAAAATATACCATACATTCAGAATAAGGGGTGTGATGAGACCCTCAGCTTACGAGACGATAGACGATATTGAGTCACAAGAACAAGACACGACGAGATTTTAACACTGTTTCAGTTCAGTTTTCTTTACAGGGGGGTTGATTTTAGCAGAGACCTGTGGTGGTGCTGCAGGTGTCTTTACATAGTACTTGTGTTAGCCACGGTGTAGCCTATGGCACTCACAGAGATAAAGTATAAAAATAGTCTGGAGCCCTGGTATAGCTCCATAGTATCTTAAAGTGAAATTCTGGTGTAAAATCATCCCACGGTCTTTTTAGGCAAATTGGGTCATCAAATAAGCCATCAAGACAATTATTTTCTTGTATAAATTATTCAGATTAGTAGATTTTCCAGAGAGACGCTCACAGCCTGCCGCGGCTAACACAGATAAGCACATAGTATGTGACTATGGAGTGTATTAAAAGAGTGTTTTGAAAGACTTATCTACTGGCCTCGATACAAGCTGCTCCATTCAAGTCGATTACCAAATGCAATCCAAAAGGAAGGAGTCCATTGATGATTTATTCCAGCAAAACACATAAACGTGGTTTGTGGCAGTTCGGTGAAATGTCCCACACAGCTTTCCCTGCAGGTCCGAAACATTACGCAGATCTCAAGAGTCAGGGAGCAGGGATCAGGGGGCATGTAACTTAAAGTGCAGAGATACAGAATGATTCGTGTTTGTATCTTTCCCGGCTGCGAACAAAAATGAAAGCTTACAACCCAGAAACTTTACATAGGCTGTCATTGCGGTACAATGACCATGCTCTGATAAACCAGTGGCTTATTGTTTTGAATCTGGACATTGAGACGCCGATCGAGAGGCAGAGGGATTACCGTGTCTGCAGCAAACCTCAACGTTTACCTGTTTTTTACCCCCCCCCCTCCTCATTGCGATGCGTCGCTTTGTTTACAAATCTTTCCATAGACCTTGAAGTTTTTGTGCGTCTTGTCCGTCTGTTTTTGAATAGTTTCATCCGACCAAATCTGCAGTAAACACTCCACCATTCTTTTAAATGTCCGCACATGGTCCGTCTTTTTTTTTTTCTATGTCCGAACAGGCGCGCATAAAATGAAGCCAGAGCCGCTGTAGGCCTTGTGCTCGTGCTTGTACAAGTGCGCACACTCATGCTCGTACATGTGCAGACTTGCTTTACAAAAGCCCACCTCTCCTAAACGGTCTGTGGCCGGCAAGCTGGCCGCAGCTAGGCGCGGTGCAGTTGCACTCACACTTGTCAAACGAACTAGGCTTTACCCGTAAAGCCCGTTTGGGCACAGTACGGATGTACATCGTGAGTGCGCCCTAATAGTTCATACATGAAAAAAATTGTCATCATTTTTTGATGACACAATTTGCCTAAAAATACCCTGGGATGATTTCACACCGAAAATTTCACTTTAATTACCAGTTTTGGAAACCAAAAACTTTAGCCTGGTTGCAAGCCTGGCAACTGCTTTTAAAAGTTAGTGTTGAGCCCTGCAGTCTGTAGGGTGCACTTAAGTGTGTTGACCTTTGTGGTGTGTTCAAGTCAAATAAAAAAACATTAATGTAACTGCTTTGAGGTCAGTTTTTTATTGTAAACATTAATACTTTGAATAATGCACCAGATAAGCCCTAGAACAGTATCGATCAAATTCAAAACACCATCACTGAAGCCGGGTGATTTTTACCCAGGATAATACACCCAATAAAAAGTACTTGTCATCAAAATATATCAACACATGACAATACATGACAAATTTGAGTGGTGTTCTTTTATTTTAAACTGTGTCATGTCTAACAAAATAAAAGAAAGCATCATGAGTGGACCATATAAAAATGCTCCAAAATTACTGGAAAATTAGGAATTTGGGAACAAAAAATTCCTTAAAAAACAAAAAACTGAACATGGAAACTTGTTTTTTGGTCCAGCCATTCCTTGTGAAGGCTCAGTGTCCTTGGCACACAAATAACACTTTCCCTGGGTAGAATCCAACAAAAACCTACTCTACCTTCTATCACTATTGCTGGGTGAAAATAACCCAAACATGTGCCTGTAGGGGAAAAAAATATTTTTGGAATAGGAAAAAACCCATGCCATCAAAGATGTCAAAGACGATGCTGAAGCTACCGAGAGGCCTGCCTGTTATCTTGACCAGTTACTGAACTGGGACCAACTGGTCGAACTGGGACCAACCGGTCGCTGGCAGCTAATCAACATTGGGAGGTATCATGGCGGGATGCGGCCAGTCAGGAGTTGCCTCACTGCCACTCAGCTCCAAAAAAAAACAATAACTCTCAAACTTATTCTCAGGAAAAGCGATACAGTAAACGTGGTAATGTACCTAGTTGCACCTTCCTTAATTTCAAGATTACCACTTTGATCGCCATCTATACTGTCGCTCCTTTTGCAAATTCTGTACGGCCCTGTTTCAGTGCTATCAATCAGCGCACAGGGAATGACAACAGCTGTTCCAAACTTTTTGAGCTCCCTTTGTTCTGTGGATATACTGCTGACAGTTTGTCTGTCGGGAATGTTGCTCTATATTGCAAACTCCTTAACAACGGGAAAGCGACCATCCCAAGTACTATTTTTTAAAATAAAACGACCACGTGCAAGGCTCCCCAACTACGGCGGAAAATCTCTGGCTACCTGCTGTTTACCCTTCTGCTTATGGGAGATGTTCATCTTAATCCCGGGCCAATCGAGAGAGATGTGGGTCCAGTTTACCATCGAGATGCACTCACGGAGAATATCCATAATTATCCTGAGCTTGATTTTACGCCAGGGTATGAGTTTCCTGTTTTAAACAACAATCCGCTTGAAACCAAAGCCGCCAGTCTGGGTAAGTTTTACAATGACTTCACTACACCACCTGACATAATTTTACCGCCTACCATGACACCCCGCACGGAAAATGATGTGCAACAAAATAACTGTGGACAATACAATACTATAGACAACCATCCACAAAAAAAAGTTTTTTTATGAACAGTTGAATTCCCTCCTGAAGGAATGTGATGATAAAAGTGAGATTATTTTATTAGGAGATTTTAATCAACTGGAATGATAAAGCTAAAAGGAAAGAGCTTAAACGTGTAACAAGTCATTTTGATTTTAAACAGGTGATTGAAGGGCCGACTAGGATAACTAGCTCCTCAGAGACACTTATTGATATGGTTTTCACTAACAGACCAGAAAGAAGACTTAGACTTGGACTTAAATTTAGACCATCCCAAAAGATCAATAAAGAGAACTTTATTGATCTTTTGGGATGGCTCCCGCAAGGAAATTAAGTTTATTATTAAGGGTGGTATAAAAATACAGTATAGGATAACCAAGAAACTCTTAGCTAAATAAACACAAAAAGTATTAAAAAAAATTAACAGTAAGAAATAAACTGTTAGTCAAATATATATGAAGTGTCCAGGTATGTGAGAGTAGATTAATTGCACAGTGAGTGGCTCCCACTCCTTCCCTTCTGTCCTCTTTATTTCCTCCTCCCCCTGAATGAGGAGTTGTAGAGGATGACGGCCTGAGGGACAAAGGAGTTCTTGAGCCTGTTGGTCCTACACTGGCAGGACCAGCCTTCCACTGAACAGGCTCCTCTGGTTGCTGATGACGGTGTGCAGGGGGTGGCTTGCATTGTCCATAATGTCCAGCAGTTTGTCCAGTGTCCTCCTCTATGCCACCGTCACCAGTGAGTCCAGTTTCATGCCAACCACAGAGCTGGTTAAGGCCCGGGCGAAAAACTACCTTTTTTTCCCCTCCATTCTCGAAAAGTTTTCCATCCACACAGACTTGGCTCAAGAAATATCTGCATCCACACGAAACCAGTGAAACCGGCTGAAAACATGCTGGGCCTGGGTGTGACGCTGTAACTGCCACAGAATACACCAACACGGAGAAGAAGAGACGGAGCTCATGTTGTGTAGAATCATAATATAACACCGGAGAGTTTGTCGCCAAATCTGGAGACTTCCTAAATCCTCATCAATCCCAGAGAGAAATCTGTCGACTGTTTCTGGTATTATTGGAGACTTTTGAGGTGTTTTGGACTGCACGAATCCCTCTGTAGTAACTGATCTCAACAAACAGCGGGGGCTGATGTAAGCACTTCCCTGTCCCAAAGCACTCACAGGCGGGCACTGTCTCACTACTTTTTGCGACCTTCTTGGCAACTTTATTTATAAAAAGCTACTAGCGACCAATTTAGCATCTTATTCTGACCATCAGGGAAAAGGAAGAAATATATGGTCGGCTTAATTCATTCCCATGCATGTGACTCAGAGTACAGTTGAGTCTGTGGGTCCGTGTCTCTCTCCACGCAGCAGTGCTATTGTTGTTATGTGACGCTGCAGGGGTTAGAGGTCCAAGGTGTGGAGATGACGGCATCGTTAACAAAGTATACGTTTTCGCCGTCCAGAAAACAACGCCATGGGGGGGGGGGGGGGCGTTCTCTAATATTCCCACTTTGGGACCTGGTTACAGAAAAGAACGTTTTCAGGCTCCGATAACGCCTTAATGGCCTCCCTTGCTCCTGAAGGCAGCCTTCTTGCTGAGGACAGACTTAACTTCCCGCCTTACCCATGGCTTGTTATTAGGCTAACAGCGGACAGTCCTGACAGGGGAAACCACATCTGCGCAAAAGTTCAGGTTCTCCGTCAGACAATATGTCATCCCCTCTATGTCCTCACCGTGCGGGTAGATCAGCACATCCCAGACTGTGGTATTGTAACAGTCTCTCAGGGCACTTTCCATCTCAGGGAAACACCTCCTGATGGTGCGAGTTGTCACAGGCTATTTTTGGACCAGGGGGGTATACAGTGGCTGTAGGTGGACCAGGTTGTCATCAGACTTCCCCAGTGGGGGAGGGGAGTCGCTCTGTATGCATACCTTACATTGGCATACATGAGATCAATTGTCCTGTTGTTTCTGGTGGCACAGTCTACAACCTGGTGAAAAACAGCCAAAGTAGAATCCAAAGTTGCATGATTTAAGTCCCCAGAGATGATCATAAATGCCTCAGGGCACTGTGTCTTGTGCCTTGCAGTGACTGAGGGCGCACTCACACTGTCCCTCCGCACCGTGCCCCTGCTTTAGGGTACTTGTCCCCCCTCCCTCTCCCCCTGAGCCCCAGGCCCGTTTGTACTCACACTGCCTGGGCCTCGCGCAAATGCTTCTTGCTGTCCATACGTCATCACGCCGTAACGCGTCACACGCATTGATTGACGTCATCGCGATGCGTCGCTTTGTTTACAAATCTTTCCATAGACCTCAGGGTTTTTGTGCGTCTTGTCGACTGTTTTTGAATATTTTCATCGACCAAAATCTGCAGTAAACACTTCACCTCCTCATCACACCACCGTGAACCTTTCGCCGCCATTGTTGTTGTTAAATGTCCGCGCAGGGTCCGTCGTTATATTTTCTATGTCCGAACAGGCGCTCATAAAGGACGTCAGAACCGCCGTAGGCCTCGTGCTTGTGCTCGTACACGTGCGCACGCTCGTGCTGGTACATGTGCAAACGGGCTCTTCAAAAGCCCACCTCTCTCAGACGTGCCGTGGGCGGCCCGCTGTCCGCAGTTATGCGCGGAGCGGGTGCACTCACACTGCTCAAACGCAATAGGCTTTAGCTGAAAAAACGGTTTTGGCCCGGTGCGGAAGGACAGTGTGAGTGCGCCCTGAGTGGATCTTGTCACAGGCAGTGACTGCGTCCGCTCTGGGAGGGATGTAAACATAGACGGTGATCACGTGACCGAACTCCCTCTGCAGATAATATGGCCGCAGGCTAACAGCTAGCAGCTTGAGGTCCCGGCAACATGAGACTTTCATTACGGAGATATGTCCTGGGTTACACCAGCAGTTAACCCCCAAGCATTTTCAGTCAAAAGCAACTGGACTTGGTTATTTGTCTAGGAAAATAACCAAATCCAGTTGCTTTTGACTGAAATTGATTTGGGCATAACGATGACCTGGACAAATGAGAACATTCACAGGCCTAGTACTTTACTCTGTCCTTACTTGTAGTTTGTGCACTCATTGTCTGTGCTAATATTGTGTATGCTCATTGTTTGTGCATGATGCCTTTGTCTGTGCTTAAATTCTAATGTATTTAAATGTGCTATATGTTACACATTTTTATTTTTATGCATTTATGCATTATTTTATCAATTGCTTCCATGTGTTTGTTTTATGTTTTAACTAACACTTTTGTTGCTGTAATTTGTTGCTCATGTGTTCTTGTGTCTATGTTTTTGTGCTGCTTTCTCCTATATGCTTTTAATATTATATATTATAATATATATTCGTAAATGTCATCAACCTGCCAGGACTGCAGATGAAAATTAGCCTGTATGGCTAAATCTGGCACATTTACATGTGTGAATTTGTTGCTCCTGTTAATGAATTTGTGTTGACCCTTATGAATGAATAAATCAAATCAAACCCAGGAGACTCTAAAATGCAGCATAATGAAAATCACATACATTTTTTTGCTCGGGTGAAAACCACTCGGCAAAGGTGTTCAAGGGTTAGAGGATCTCTTGTACTATGTACAGCATAAGCCCTCTGAGAATCTCAATCTCATATCCAAACAAAATTGGTTTTGTAACTAAAACATTCCCGACTTAATCGATATTGGTTCAGGAAATGAGTGGCGATACTCAGCCTTAAAGGGAAAGACTTACTGTCCCTGATTATAAATATCAGGCATTAGCTGTGGCCCAACATAACAAATCTGACGAGATAGCTTTCAAACGGAGTGGTGAATAAAAAGTAGAGGAGATGGATGGAGAATCGAGGAGGAAGTGGAAAGGAATGAACAACATGGAAATGAGAGACACAGGAAGCAAAAGTAGATTGAGAGAATAAGAAAGAGAGAGACAGAGAGACCGAACATAGAGTTAAGCTCAGCCAGAAATGTTGCCATGAATACCAGTGGTGGCACATTCAATACAGAGCTAAAATTAGCTGAGATGGCACTGTTATTACTTTAGCTTATCTGGCAGCCAGTGAAACTACTTTTGTACTGTGTGTGTGTGTGTGTGTGTGTGTGTGTGTGTATTTATGTATGAAGAGCTTCTTTGCTTCTTCTGCAGAATATGCCACTAAGCCTTTTTTGCTTAAGTCTTTACATTGAACCTCACGAATCCTGACCAGACACTTTCAGCCAATTCAGTTTTGGCACAAATCACTTAACTGTGGTTTGAAAAGCTTTTCTTTTCCAGTTCCCTGGACAGTCCAAATTGCCAAAGCATAAGTTTAAAATTTCAAACTGCTCAGTACTCCATTGTTTTGATTGCCTTATATACAAACACACACACTACATCAACCCAACCCTCTGCCTGCATCCACAACCACTCTGATGTTTTAGGGATTCAGGGAATTCCTTCTACAGGTATCTAATCATAAAAAAATGTTGATGTAGTTAGCAGTCATTAACATGCTTTAAAACACGGGGTCAAAAAGTGCCATTTGCTTGTAAAAGGCCAAGCAATGCTCTGAGTCTGAACTCCCCCCACCCCCGCGCCATTGGTAACCGTGGGAGCAGCTGGAATGTCATTGGCCAGTCAGCGACCTCAGAAGCATGCTGTTGGCTCTGTAAACCATGTCAGACGAAGAATGTCCCAATGTTACACCACCAACAAGGAAAGATGTCTTGGGCCAAAATATCATCATAAATAAATAACTGCAAAATTACAGGAACACTTGTTTTCATTCAGTAAATAGAGGTCAATCAAGGTAAAATAAAGTTAAAACCATTACATGATCCATTAAAAAGTCTGTCAATAATAAATTAGATGGTGTAGAAAATTAGGATTTCTATGTTTTGGGACAGTTTAGATGGGGATTGAGCAAAAAGGGATGCAACTAAATATTTGAAAGGTGTCGCTAATAATGTATTTTCAGTTTTAGTAAACAAAGTATAAAAGGAACATGTAGAGTTGAGCCTCACCGATACCACAGCATGGATTGTGTTATCAGTCAATGTTAAATAATAGTTTAGATCATGTCAGCATGTTGTCTGACAAGTAACAGTAATTGCAGGGCAGAATATAGTATACTGATTTAACAGTTTTAAGGTATTCTTATAAAAAAACGTTTGATGGTTTGTTAATAACCACATTGTCACCAAAATTGTGTCAGTCAGGCTCTATAGTGCAGAGAAATTAAGGGTTCGACTATGACTTACTAAGCCTTCAGGTGGTGTTTATGTCTGTTTTGAGGCATGTGGATACATGTGCAAATGAAAAAGAAAAATGTACATCCTCGACTCCTTTTAGTAATCCCAGTGAGATCATGTACAGTTAATACATGTCAGGTTTATATGTCCCCAGTATTCGCTGATGAATGTGTGTCTCTTTCTGGCAGTGTCAGTCAGCTGGAGAGGATTTCCCCTGTTCTGAATGATTTAGATAAGTTCATTGTTCCTATAGCCCATCTCATTAAAATCATGGATAAATGACATCCTTGGGAGGGTGAAAGGTATGATGGGAAGGGTGGGTGGGTGGGGGTGCAGAGCACACAGATTCAGACTTTTAAACTAATTCACATACTGCCAGCACAGATTTGATTACTTTGCATAGTGTGTCAGGAGAGTTAATTATCCTAGTTCAACAAAGTGAAAGTGAAGAAAACTTGAGCAGGATCCGGCAGAGGACAAGAACAGAGTGACAGGAGCTTGAGCAGAAAACATATCCACTTTACTTTCCAACTTTTAAATTTTTTTTATTTTCCTGCCTAAATGCAAAGAAACTCAATTTTCCATTAATAGCTTCATATATACAGTATTTTATCTGTATGATTTAAAGTGGTAACTTGCAGTGCAACTAATGAACCTCAGTTACAGTTTGTTTTCTACTGTAATGAGGGATATGAAAGTGATGTTAACCCATGATTCACAATTTTAATGAGATAAGCTTTCGCAGAAATCAAATTGTTTATAGATGTCACTAAATAGTAACATGATGTACTGTAGAATGATGCATATCGATAGTGGGTTATTATGCAAGTGTATGTATGAAATCCAAAGCAGCCATGTTGAAACTTAAGTGGCAAAGATAAGATACATTTAGGCTGGTACATTAAGGCTGGTTTTTAGAAATTGTGAAAGTCTTTATTTTTTGTTAATAGGTTAGTGTATATGTATTTTATTCTGCCTATTACCCCCACTTCTACCATCCCCTACATGCACAATACTGTGAGATGGTTCAGTGGAGTCTAAGCCTGTAATGAAGTGAGAGAGCTGCACAAAGACGCAGACACCAATTTATCAGTGGCCCCGGACCAGGGCAGCGGGGTTCAAAGGGGGCCTGTTAAGCAAACTTGACGCCACAGAGAGAGAGAGAGTCTGGGGGAGAGCTGTGATTTAATAGAGCTATGTTATTTCCTGGGTTAATCCATTCCCTTGCTGAGACTGAGCACAATGTCATCACGGGCCAGCAGCTCTGAAGTGAAAGGAACGAGCTTTGTGTCCAGAGGGTTAGAGGCTTCACAGCAGGAACACAGACAACAATTCAGGAAAGAAACACAGTAAATACAGTACATCCCAGATTGTAGGAGAAGATGAATGGTGTGGACAGGAATTATTCTGTGATTACATCCCATGACGATTCGATTTAAATACATACACTGTAAATTAGGGCTGTACAATATATTGTTTTGGCAACGGCATTGTGATTTGCACATGTGCAATGTCAAATGAACTCAAACGCGTAGCTACATCTTTTTTGCTGCTTGATACAAAATGAACACTCGCACAGTTCTCATTTCCGATGACTAATCCTGTGTTTTGCAGTAATTATCTAAAGTTTAGGTAATGCTGGGTCCACCACAGTTTCATAACAAATCGAAAATACTTTTACACTACGGGTGGGTCTGTGGAGTCTGCCTGGCGGTGTGCCGCAAACAGCTAAGCTTGATTGATTGAAAAGGCTCAAGGTAAAGGTGGCTCGGCAGACAGGCGGAAAAACAAACAATCTAATGTATACAATCAGCACAATATCCAACCAATGTGTCCCTTTCTGTCCCTGAGTAATGAAACATTATGTCACAGTGAAGTTGACCTTTGACCTTTCGGAGATAAAATGTCATCACTTCATCATTTTATACTATTAGACATTTATGTGAAATATTGTCATAATTAGCACAGGAATTCTTGAGTTTGTGAGGTCAAAGTGACTTTGACCTTTGACCTCCAAAATCTACCGAGTTCATACGTATGAATACAGAGTACAAATGTACAGACGTACGGACATCCTGGTGCAGAGGCATAAAAATAAAACTGAAACAAGATAAGAACAAGACGAAAATTAAAGTAAAAAAAAGCTATAAACACTACAACTTTCACGTAATGCCCTCAAATATGTCCATATTGGATAATTGCACTGGCATAGGATGACACAGACACACATATCTACCAATGTGTTGATGCATTTAACCATACAGTAAAATGTACATTTTCTCTTCTCTTGTAGGCTATTTTCTTTCTTATCGCAAAAGAAAAAAGCAATTGCAATATCAGTTTTTTTTCCAATATTGTGCAGCCCTAACCCCAAACTTACTTTGTTGCTCCTGAGCTGTTTCAACCTTACTTCTAAATACAGGAGTAATGTACTGTGGCAGCAAGTTTGCAGCACTGTAAAAAAGCATTTACATATGTTTGTTTTTGTTGTTTGGTTTTCATGAAAACAAAGCATTTATATTATTTTGCAAACACTCTGTCACTTTGATCATACACAAACAACACTATGACAGAAGCAAGAGGACAGAAAAACATTCCTGGCATGATGGTGATTTTTCCAAATAAGTACAGCAAGAATATAAGTTTTACTTTCCTGAGCAATGTCTACATTTCTGATTGTTTACCTTTAAGAATTGGGGCACCAGATGGATGGGAATAATTTCTCCCACCAGTGAAGATACACCAAGTAAGCTTTATATGTGCCTTTAAGTCTGCCTGAGTGTGTTGATGTCATACGTACGGTGAACAGGAAACAGGAAAGAAGTGGCCAGCTATTTTTCTGTCCGCTATTGCACACTGGAAAATGTACAGACAAACTACTGTATTTTCTTCTCATACTCTTTCATTCCCCAGTTTCACAAACAACTTCATTCATCTCACATGAAAAGAAAAACTGGCAGCAAAAACAAGTTTTACCTCCAAATAAGACTACCTTAGATCAAATCTGAATAGAATTGCATTTAGTCACCCATTAAATTAGACCGCATGGACCTGGGCTCTGCACTTAACTTATCTACAGAACAATTCTTTATCTAGATAATGATACATCTGAAATTAAGAGAAAAGCCTTTATCACTTTACTGTTAAATAAGTCACTTCTATTTATCAGAGCTGAAGAGAATCGAGCAAAGTGAATCTCGAGAACAAAGATCCATAAAACTGGAGGGATGTGGCTGAGTGATTCAGTCAGGCTACAAAGGGAAGGTTTATTTTCAAAGTAATAATTATACTGTCATAGGAGTGAGAGCCAGAGGGTTTTAATTAGATGATAAAATACATGCATGTCATTGGCATAACTGTACAGCTTCAGCACCAACACTTATTGGCTTCATAAATTTATATTTTCACTGACATCTCAAAAGTCTGAATTTTGAGAAGACTGAATCTTGTTAAGAATTGGATCACATATTCAAGTTTGCCATGTGTTTAATCATTGTGCGCAGGCTTAGTAAACCATCCATGTTTGATTTCACATGGTCCACACTGGAATACTGCCACATGCACATGTACTCCCCAACTAGCAATTAAAATTGACAGACAGGTTAAATTGAGAAAAACAGGAAAAAAAAAAAAAAAAAAAAGCGATGTTCAATCCACAACTTTAAATTGGTCTTCCAGTTATGAGAGTGATGGAAAAGAAAAGTTGACATGTTATTGTTAGTTATGTGAGAACTCTGGCTGTATTAATTGTTCTGTGTTTCCCTGTGAGAACAGTGACCTTTTCTCACACTGTGTTGTGGAGTCGGCAGGACGGTCGGCGATTGCTATGGGATATCAATCATATATCACCATTACTGTTCAACTACATGTTAAAATGACTTGGCTCTGAGGACTGCCCCCACAGTATGTTGAGACACTAGGGCCGGTGTGTACTATGCTCTCTTCTTGTACAAGAATACATTTTTGTTTTTATTATAACTTGATTCTGGTTCCGAACTGGTCCTTCTGTCACAAGTTTTTCTAGCAAATTGGTCCTTCGAGCCGGATCTCAAGTTCTCCGACTTCCTCCAGGGTTTGGACCTGATACCATGCATGGGGGAGTCCGGGATTCCTGATAGAGACCTCCACTTTATTCAGTTTTTCAATGAGTAGTTTGGTTTTGAGAAGCCAGAGTCTGCTGGAGGAGCCGGTGTGACAAGATCCATAGATCACGGGGACCAGGGCGAAATTAATTTCAGGTTTTTAAATTATTGTTTAGAAAATATCTTGAACAGAAAACAAACCTGTGGGGTCTCTCGCGGGGACCTTAAACCACCAAAACTGTCTGGGGACAGCCAAGGTAAAAAGCCTCAAAAGAGGAGATGTTTTTATCTGTAACAGATATCACTGCAACATTGTCTAATGGACACTTTTGTGCACTTGTTTTTAAAGACATATTTCATTCGATGACAGTGAAAGTCAGCAAAGCAAGAATAGTGACAAATACAGCAGACACTAGCAAAGGACACACCAGTGGCTGTACTAATCCAGCATGAAATGCAATCAGTCAGTGTTTGGGGACAGTATGAGAAACACAGTATACTAATCATGCATATCCAACTTAGAAAGGAAAGGACAGGATTCCATCCTATAGACAGTGTCCTGCACGCTGTTTAATTAGAACAATATATCTTAGAATGTTTTAAACTGCCTTTAGACTGTAAATTCTAAAGTTGGTTTCACACAGCCGCACGACAACCGTGGTGACAGCTGCTTACCTTCAAGAGCGTTTCACAAAAAAAGCAAAGTGTTTTTAAAAGTGGCCAGGTGATTAATGCAGGAAGTTCAACGCGGTGAATCTGGGCGGCAGAGTAAACTATGTGCCGTGATCAAAACCGCTTTCCCTGTTCCTCCTCTCATAGAAATGACTGAAGGCAGTGAGTTACCATGCAGCAGTGTGAAAACCATTAAAAAAATCCTGGCTGCAAGCCATATCAAGTTGATGTCCAATTATGTGATGACTGAGCAGTGTAGTGCTACAGTATATTTAGAAAAAGTAGTACATGTCTGACCAATTTCCTACATTTTGCAGCAGGCGGTCTTTGTCACAAAAGTTTGAGATTAGCCATTTGTGGATGTGTCCCACGGTGCGATGTAGGACAAGTGTTTTGGATTGATGACCAAAGATATTATCACATTTCTCTCACAGTGTAAACAGGCCTTTAGAAATTAGAAAATTCTTGTTTTTTGTTGGATATTCTTAGAAGGAAAACAAAGGACACAATACAGTCAAACAAAAGAGTTACTTGAAAGAAACACTCCAAACCACAGGGAGCTGCCGCTGCCACCCACCAGATGAATAGATCAGCTGTTACACAGAATAACCAACTCTCCCGTCTCTGACTGGGCAGAGGCAGCTTGGCCAGAATATAACACCTGAGAATTGGTAGTTGAAAACTGTGAATTAAGATCATCTCACTTGCCTCCCTGACTGCCTGTCTGGTACAGTCCAATAAGAGAAATGGGCCGCCCTCTAAATCAGCAGCACAAGTAGAAGTAGTACGTGTGTATTGTAAATTCATATGCAATTGCGTAATGTGTTTGCATACACGTGTTTGCAAACACAGCTGAGGCTTATGCTGCTTCAGTAACAGAACCTGAAGTTGTATAGAATTCATTTTAGACAAATAATGAATGGTACAGACAGTCTTAGCCAGCAGCCAATGTGCCCCAATGAGGAGCTTTAAACTTCAGTTCCAAAAGTCATTATATTCCATAAATCACTCACTTAACCAGACTTGAATCAGTGCCGGAAGATAGGGCTGGCGTATATATCTCTGCTGGCCTTGCTTAAAAAGGCTATATGGTATGTATTTTCTTTTGATGGGCTTTATTCACACATGTCCTTGAAGAGCTTGATTTGTAGATATGAAATATGATTTTTATCCCTTAAAGCAAAATGGAACTCAAACTGCTACTCTGCACTCGTCAGCCTTCTGAAGGCTTGCCTTCAAACACCTACTACGTACAGGTTAGACAAACTCACATGCACACAAGCTTACTACCCCCCACATTCAAACTGTCCTTGCATTTAGAAATATATTAATGTAATATTATGAACAAGATCTTAAGTGACTTTATACATAACCAAAGCTTACCAGTGGGTGATATGTACTGTTTAACAGCTTTATGTTCCAGATCACACAACATATACTGTATGTATGCATGGAATACAAATGCAGTTAAGTTAAAGTATTTGATGCCGGGAGAAGCATGAGTGAGAGAAAGAGAGATGAGGACAAAGCATCCTTTAGCTAATACTCATCACAGACATAAATGAACCTCTTCAAATCTACTCTCACCTCAGGCTCTACTGAAACACATTTCTACTTTCGCATATTGAATTTTCACATTCTGACCATATAAAGAAGTATCAATGCACTTCCAGAGGAATGATGCAGTCAATATAGTCCTATTTAGTGAATACAATCAAACATCTAACCACTGGGACTGGGGCAAACTGTGACTTCCATGGAACTTAAAATATAACCTGTCCGAAAGGCATGATCTGAACAGTGTGGTAGCAGATGATTCCATTGAGGTTGCCTCTAATGATTTTCTTAATCTTTTTTTTTTTTGAGAGCTGCACACTCATAAATTCATTTTGAAACACATGATGTAGAGAAGTAATTCATCGCCAATAAAGGTATTCGATGTCTAAAGTATACGGCACAGATTAAAAATCATAAAGTAGAAGAACATAAAACAGATGAAGAAAATATGTTCTGGAGACCTGTCTTTGCAGGTTTACCTTTCTGTATTCTTTGTTTATGTTCATGTTGATTGCCATGTGAGCTCTTTTATTTTAATCACCTGTGCTATGTCACACACAATGACTGGTGTTTTACTTCCCCCAAAGAAGACAAAATGTGATGAAAATGTGATAAGTTGATCGATAGTTGTTGCTTATACATTGGTCCAATGGGGATAACAGAAACCAGGAGACTTGATACAGCTAACATGTCTAACAAGACATGTCCTGCTAAAATAAGTTCTACACAAGGGAAAGACTGCAACCTAAGAGCTCCCATAACTAAGCCTACTTAATCCATGTGTATGTGCACTGAGCCTGATCACAACTACCTTAATGAAAAGGACAGGGCAGAAAGTACCAGTGTCCAGAAACGTCTTGGCAGAGGAAAACTATGGCTGTTTTTGAGAATTCTGAGAATGTTGTACAAACTAGTTTGTTTCAAACAAACCACGGCCTTTAGCCTCTAGAGGGTCAAGTATGCCATCAGTAACCAAAACTGAAATATCAATAGGTGGTTGTATAACAGCTCTGCATGGCCACCCATCCAGACTATGGGTCTCACAACAAGCCTCACTAGCTTAGTCGTTCGTGTTACATTCTTCCCCTGTGCTACAAAACATGGTGTACCAGCACTTTCACTCCTAGGATACATTAACAGCACTCACTCATAAACACATTGGCAAACACCTTCTACCTACAGTATAGACAAACTCACATGCACACAAACTTACTACCCCCCACATTCAAACTGTCCTTAATTTTCTGACCTGTCCTTTGTTGTCCATTTATCTGCTTTACACCACGTGTATAGTACATGTAGTATGTGGTTGTACACTTATTTTGTGTGTGTGCTTCTTTTTAAGGCCTTGGTTGCCCAGGGAACAGCTTTACAATTGAACCATCCCTACCCCTCACCTTTTCTTTCTCACACACACACACACACACACACACACACACACACACACACACACACACACACACACACACACACACACACACACACACACACACACACACACACACACACACACACACACACACACACACACACACACACACACACACACACACACACACACACTTTCCTTGTTCCCTGGTTTCTTTATACAGTAGTAGAACATGCCTAACCTTGATTGGCAAGCTTTTGGCAGTAATTGATGCATTTTCAGTGAGAATAGAATCCATATTGAAATAAAGTAGAGACACGGTGGGACAGTTCAGCAACCAGTAAATGTAGCTCATGATGCAGTCCCTGTAAAGCTGCATCATACCGGACACTTTAATAGATACACCTGTTCAACTGCTTGCTTTATATCTAATCAGCCAATCATGTGGCAGCAACTCAGTGAATTTAGACACGTAGACGACGTGATTAAGTTTAAACAGAATCATCACAATAGGGAAGAAAGATGATTAAAGTACCTTTGAATGTGGAATGGTTGTTGGTGTCAGCGGGCTTGTTTGAGTATTTCAGAAACTGCTGAGCTACTGAGATTTTGACATACAACCATCACTAGGGTTCACAGAGAATAGTCTGAAAAAACAGAAAATATTCTGTGAGAGGCAGATCTCTGGGCAAAAATGCCTTGTTGATGACCGAGTTCAGAGAAAACCGGACAGACTTGTTTGAGAATGTACATACTAGCACATGTGCTTTCTAAGGTCCATGCACAAACACACACAGTCAGGCTGTAAATGTCACTGGGAGGAAATTAAGGCAGCTGCAGCTATATGGTTTATCCCGTCCGTTATATTTATCTGACCCTCTCAGGTCTTTACTGTTCCTCTCTAGCAGACACTCATTGATTATTCCATCACCATTTTGGTGCGACGGAGGAAGAGGAGCAGAGGGCAGCCTATTGGAAACACATGGAAGGCAATTTATTTTCTTTTAAACAGACATACTGTGCACAAATTATTTTTATTTGGCAAGAGGTTACAAATATTCACACTCACACCTGGGGGCTGCCCAGTGCTGCCCCTTTCTTCTGCTGTTTGCTGCTAAGCAACTGTGTGAGATATTGAAATGATATGATTTATAAATAAATCTATGAAGTGAACAATAGTAAGACTATTTCCAGCTGTTCCACATATACACAGCTGAAAAGCCTTAACCCTTTTCAAAACCAATATAAAAAGCATTTCTTGTTTCTAATGTTTTAATCTTATGTTGCAAATTTTGAAGACCGCTGATAGAAATACATGGCATCCTTGAAAACACATCTTCACCTTGATAATGCTTAAGGGTATAAATCGGGGCTCAGACTTTATACCTTGCGTGTGTTGCTGCAACAATCTAAATTGATCTTACTTAAGTGAGAAGAAATCAGTTTAATACAGGCTATCCAAAATATTTCTTACTACTTCTTGACTTCCAAAAAAGATCCTGGCACAAGCCCAGAATGCCAATCAGGCCTCTAATTAACATCATCAAATGTTGTGAAAGTATTTATTTGACATATTCAAGTATTACTGTTCACATATTCCAGATATTTTAATGTGATCGAGGCAGTTTCTCCTTGATCTCAGTCAAGGCCTTCTATGTTGTGAATTTCACAGAATGATGAAAACTGCCTTGAGCACAGCAGTGATGGCTTGCTTTTTGCTGTGAAGTGCACGTTAGAAAGACTGTTAACCTGACCTTTAACACTGCAGTGGTGCCAAGAAGGAGTTTGTTTCTGGCTGCGTTTCTGAGTATCTTGATAAAATGCCAAAACCAAAATAAACATTGTACTTACTTGTACCTGCAATCCCTGGGTCAGACAGGCATACATGCACAGAAGCAAGCAAAGTAATCGCAGGAAAACACACACACACACACACACACACACACACACACACACACACACACACACACACACACACACACACACACACACACACACACACACACACACACACACACACACACACACACACACACACACACACACACACACACAGACCCTCAACCCTCTTTCCTCAGTGAGCCTCCAAGCCTCTTTCCTCTCCTCAAACCCATAAAATGATTCCTGACATGACAGATCACAGAGCAGCGCTGGTTGAGCCGCCTGATATCAACACTTTTCTGCCTGACTGTGGACAAGTAAGGCAGGGGGATTTGCGATGATTTCCCCTGACTTCAGCTCTAGCTGTATCTGCTCTGCTGACTAAAGTTACTGAGGCTAGCCCACTGTGCAAGCTAGCCCACAGAAATGCTGTCACACAAAAAAAACGGTAACTCTGGTTTAAGTGTTGCTTTTTTCAAATTCATTTTGTCAAACAGACAGTTCATGTCATGTTTCAGATATTATATATTTTTTGTTCTGAAAAAAATGCAAGTATTAGGGTTTATTTCTCCCAGTTCCTGAAGAGACTTATTGGACACACTAGGTTTTCATCTGGAAGCGCCTATGATCTGAGGTGTCAGTTAGACTCGCATCACTGAACACAACTGTTAGCCTCTGTGGGTGAGCTCTCTCAAAACACAGACTTTCACACACAGATAATATACAGATAGAAAGATTAGTAACAGCAAACCAAAAAAATGCTTTATGGTTCCTGCTGAAAACACATTCTTTCTGAATAGTAACATCCAGTATAAAGTGTCACTCAAACTTTGTCTTTAGACACTGTGCAGCCCAGTGACTTGACGTCAGCTTGGTGGGAGATGCAAAATTCCTGTGATGTAATCCGTTGGCAAGAGGAAAGGGTGTTTTCAATCTCTTCCTCTGTTCTCACTGCTAAAGATGACATCTCACATTATCCATGTTGTTTAACCCTTGCTGGTGGACTGATGTTTTCAAGCAAATGCACAAAAACATCCAGTAAAATTACTAAACTGTAAGAATGGGACAGAAAAAGAGAGGAAGATACAGTAAAATAACTCTGGAAGCTCATGTGAATGATTAAGAGCAAGAAGGAAGAAAAACACCAGAAAATACCTACTGACTCCACTGCAAACTGTCTTACCTTATACTGTACGTTCTCCACAATTCTCAGTTTACAGACAAGAGCAGCAACAAAGTACTTTCTATCAGTGTCAACAGTGTTTGATGGTCTGCTTATTAGCATGCTGAGACATTTAGAGGTGAGCGGCACAACAATATTCCAATTGTAAGTCTTTGGTTTCCTCTTGCTGTTTCAGTTCAACTCATTATATTGATGTTTCTGAGGACATCTGATCAAAGTTCTGTTTTAATAGATCGTCTCTCTTAGCTCATCATATATGGCCCTTAAGGAATAACCAGCCAAAATGCTGGCGAGATGCAGCAAAAAATATCAAGGTATCAAAAGTTTGTTTCCATCTATATAACAATTTGGGGCATTGGAGTGTCCATGCGGAAGTGCTCCTTTTTTAATGAAAGATGAAGATTTTGTTTTGTCCTACTATGAGGATTATATTGTTAAAGAAAGTTGAAGTGTGTTAATTCATAGTTTCCTGTCAACCTGCAGAACACTTTAACAGCAAAGCAGAGACAAAATAGAAAGAAGACAATGATGGAAGGACAGCATCGAATAAAGAAGAAAGAGTGGCAGAGTCGATTCTGGGTTTGCTTTTTTTTCTAAATGAAAAATATCTTACCTTCAAGGATGACTTCTTTGCCAGTTTTCTTCAGCGCTTGCACTGCCTCATCATGTGTGGCCTCCCGTAAGTCATAACCGTTGACAGACAATATGGCATCACCAACATAAAGCGCCTCAGTCTGGTCAGCAGCCAGGCCCTTAAAAATCTTGGAGATGAGGATTGGCATCTTGTTCTCCTTCCCACCTGCATGACAAGAGGTGAAAACATTTTTCAGGAACCTGCTGCTTTATATACAGTAGTTGCAAATTATACATAGTTACATACTGTAAATTCACATTTGCACAGTGCAACCATCAACCTTAGCTTATAACCCCTGATAAGCTTTATCGGAGCAGCTGGGAATCAAGTTATTTTCCACTTACACAGTCCATGCAAAGTGCAAGTGCTTATGCTAAGAGCCACAGTACACTAATAACATTGAATATGGCATGTTATTAAAGGCTGTGGAAAATGGTGCTGAGAGCAAACGCCAGCTTCCCACAAAGGTCGTTTGCAAGTCACAGTGAATGAGATAATGCCTTAAACCAAAGACAGCTTTGTTTAATGTAAATATACAGTGCACATCAGTATGTTGTCCAGTAACTGTATGCATAAATACACAACTTGGCTGTACAATGAGAAAGCTTCACAAAAATTAGATTATGAAAACCTTATATTTGAGCATTTAAGGAGACTTAAGTCACCTAAAACTACAAAGAGCATATGAGGACAGACGGAGAGCAGTGATTACCCCTTCGTACTAACTTTTGCCATCTTCTTTCTCTCCCTCCTTTTCTCTATCTTGTTAAATGAAGGTCAGCTAGTAAGCTGATGGATCTGTCTTCCACAGGTTGCTTCCTCTGGGTGATTCCTTTGGATTTAACTGGTGCATCTTCCTTTAGATGCCACTGCCTGATGCTCTTAATTATAAAAAAAAATACACCAGGGCTGAGCTGACACACTCCTACTATGCATGTCAGTCACCATGCTGTTCAGGTTTGAGAAAGAGGGATTTGCCATTTCCTTGATCGCTCTGTTACATCAGACCGTTGTTTACTGCATGACTTAGTGTCAGAGGGGAGGTGATGGCCTGTACTCACTGAGTCTCTGAACTGTAATATATTGATAGAAATCTGTCTGTGAAGATGAGGTGAAGGGAAAAAAGGGATGTTGGTGGTGTCATTAATATATGCCATCAAAACTTTGATCAGAATATCTAGAAGAGTAAGGAATTCTATAACAGCTTAGTAAATGTACTAGAATTTTGCACATGGACATAAAGACCATTTGCAGACAAAGCATAGTACGTTTTGCATGGTGAAAAGGAAAGTACATTCAAGATTCAAGATTCAAGATAACTTTATTCATCCCCAAGGGGAAATTATTTTACAGAAGATGATAGGAAAGGGGAAAATAACATGAGGAGGGAGGGGAATAAAAAAAAGCAGCCCCCACATTGTGCTCCTCTGGAAAAAAAACTCACATCACATAAAAAAAACTCGAGACAGTTTGCATCAGGGGAAAGGTGGGGGACTATCCAGCGCAGACAGGCAGCCCGCCACGCAGCATATATTTATGTAAGTGTCCATGTATGTGTGTGTAATATCATCCTGTAGGGTTGCATCGATCAGCTACCCTGTCAGTGTCTCACTCCGCCGAGTGTCAACGTGATAACACAGCAAGTTGCCATGGAGACGTCCTTGACTGGGTCCCAGCCAGAGTCAACAACCAACTGGTGTCCGTGGAGAGAAAGGGAGGTAGGAGGTAAAGAGCTTCTCCCAGCAGTGTTCTCCTGGAGGAGTTGTTCCAGCAGCAGCCTTGGCCCGGGCAGCTACCGAGATAGGGTGAGCAGTCTAATATCGGTAGACACGGCTTACTCTGAATGTCTGTCCTGGTCTCGGACAATAGTGCTGGCGGGGCCTTGGGACGCACTAACCACTAATTCACAAATAGCCCGCTACCTGGGTAAGCTAACACATATCATCTGTTCTCTGATAGTGCACATGCCCGAAAAGTTGCATGCTGCCTTTTGTTCATTCTGTTTCTTCACTTTAACTTCTGTGAAGTACTGCCCTCTACAATGAGGTTACATTCGCTAGTTAGTTGTTTTTTTTCCGTGTTGTTTTTATCAATGCCGCTTCCACCGCGGCGCGCTGTCTTTGTTTACACCGGAAAACAGCTGATCTGGCCGCTATGCCAGCCGGCATTAGCGATATATTCCACCTGAACTCTGGAGAAAAACACACCGGGGACGCAGAGGTGGGAGGTAATGTCGGGGCAATAGAGGAGGGTCGAGACGGGGAAGGCTTATGGAGCGAAGAAGATTTAAGCTGTGTCTCCCCTCTGTTGTTATGGGCAATGTACGGTCTCTGTACAACAAAATGGATCAACTGACGGCGCTAACGCGGAGCCGCCCGGAGTACCGTGAGTGTAGTCTGATGTGTTTCACGGAGACATGGCTGCACAGGGACATCACGGACCAGAATGTCTCCATGGATGGCTTCTACACCATTCGGGCTGAAGGGGACTGCACCGAGAGTAGTAAGCGGAAAGGAAGGTGGCTTGCCGTTTTAGTAAACAGCAGGTGGTGTTATTCTGGTCATTTCATCATTAAAGTACAGCTCTGTAGCCCAGATGTTGAACTGTTGGCTGTTGGACTCGGTCTAGGCAGACGGTTGGACTCTCTAGGCAGACTGTTGGACTAACCGTCTGCCTAGAGAGATCCCACATGACATCACTGTTATTCTGTACATCCCTCGCTCTGCAAACCCAACATCTGTCTGCAGCATTATACACACCACCATCTCCAGACTCCAGACTCAACACCAGTGCCCTCATCATCATGTCGGAGACCTTGGATAAAGTTCTGCCGACCTTCCAACATACGGCGAGCTGTCCTACCAGAAAGGAGAGGACTCTGGACCTGATGTATGATAACATTAAGGATGAATACATATCCTCTTCTTTCCCCCCTGGGGAAGGTCAGATCCTAACCTGGTTCACCTAAAACCCTGCTATGTGCCTCTGGTAAAGAGGAAGCCTACGACCACAAGGACTGGGAGGAGGTGGTCTGAGGAGGCTTATGAGACACTGCAGGGCTGCTTTGAGGGGACTGACTGGCCTGACATCGATGGGCTCACTGAGTGCATCACGGACTACATAAATGTTTGCGTGGACTGCGATTTCCCAGCTCGGACTGTAACCTGCTATGCCAATAATAAATCCTGGATCACCAAGAACACTGAATGAAAAGAAGAGAGCGTTCAGAGATGGCAACCGTGATGATTGCAAGGGGTTCTCAGACTTAAAATCAGGGAGGCTAAAGACAATTAAAGGAGAAAGCTGGAGGATAAACTCCAGCGTAACAGCATGAGGGATGTGTGGAGTGGCATGAGAACCATCACCGGATTCCACCTGGTAGCACGGGGTTGGAGGACCGTGTGGCCCAGGACAACGAACTGAACCTATTTTTTAATAGGGTTGATACTGCGGCCTAACCCCCACATGACTCTGCTGCTGGCCGCCCTTCAACGACTGCCACTTTACATCCCCCTACTCCTCCTTACAGACCCTGTGTCTGCCCCTCACCGCCTCACGTCACACCTACCTATTCCACCCCTCCCCCCTGCTCTACATCATGTCCTCCACAAGCTGACGACCTCAGCCCTTCCCCAATGGACACCCACTCTGGCAAAGCTGCAGGCCCCGATGGCATATTTCCCAGGGTGCTCAAAGCCTGTGCCCCCGAGCTTTGTGGAGTACTGAGTCAAGTCTTCAGCCTGAGCCTGCACCCCAAGAGGGTCCCTGTGCTGTGGAATATGTCCTACCTCGTGCCTGTGCCAAAGACGCCATGTCCCAGTGGCCCTCAGGACTACAAACCGGTGGCCCTGACGTCCCACATCATGAAGACCATGGAGAGACTCGTCCTGAGCAGCCAAGGCCAATGTCAGGCCCTTCACTGATCCACTACAGTTCGCTTACCAGCCCCGTCTGGGAGTTGAGGATTATACCACCTGCCTGCTGAACAGAGTCTACAGTCATCTGGACAAGGCTGCGAGCACTGTGGGAGTCATGTTCTTTGACTTCTCCAATGCATTCAACACCAGCCGTCCGGCTCCACTGGGTGAGAAGATGGCTGCGATGTAGGTGGAGGCCCCCATCTTGTCCTGGATTGTGGATTACCTGATGGGCAGACCACAGTATGTACGCCTACAGACGTGTGTCTGACAGGGTGGTCAGCAACACTGGGGCCCCACAGGGGTATGCCCTCTCTCCCATTCTCTTCACCCTCTTCACCCCAGACTTCAACTATTGTACTTTGAGTGCTGAGTCCTGCAACCTTCTGAAGTTTTCTGATGACTTAGCAATAGTTGGCTGCATTGGAAAGGGGGATGAAAGTGAATACAGAACTTTGTCACTTGGAGTGAGCTGAATCATCTGCAGCTCAACGTGACTAAAACAAAGGAGATGGTAGTAGATCTGAGGAGGGCGAAAACACCTGTGACCCCTGTCTCCATCCAGGGGGTCCCTGTGGACACTGTAGAGGAGTATAAGTACCTGGGGGTGTACTAGAAACGCTGAGGCTGTCTACAAAAAGGGCCAGAGTCAACTCTTCTTCCTGAGGAGGCTGAGGTCCTTTAACATCTGCTGGACGATGCTGAAGATGTTTTATGAGTCTGTTGTGGCCAGTGCGATCTTCTTCGCTGTCACGTGCTGGGGCAGTAGGCTGAAGGTCTCAGACACCAACAGACTGAAAAAACTGATCAGGAGGGCCGGTGATGTCGTGGGGGAGGAGCTGGACACCCTGACAACCGTGGCAGAGAGGAGGATGCTGTATATGGCTCTGGTCTATCTTGGACAATGTCTCCCACCCTCTCTACAACACACTGGCCCAGCAGAGGAGCACCTTCAGCAGAAGACTCCTCGCAGGAAATCATTCTGTTTCCTTCACATTTTTACAGTACTCTGCACGTACTTTTGATCTGAATATATTACTATTATAAATTTGATATTTTATAAATTATAGATATACAGTATATATACGGTTTTATATTTCTGTTTTTACAAATATGTTATCTGCATAATATTGTTGTTGTTAAATATGTTGTTTGTATAGCTGGAGTTTGAAACAAAAACAATTTACCCCTGGGATTATTAAAGTATTTCTGATTCTGATTCTGATGTTGAAAACAATCCACCCATGTTTAGTTCTTTCCCCCTTTTCACCCTTTTCAGATCATTCCAGGCAAGGACTAGTGATAAAGCCTTAGTTTTAAACCCCTAGACCAAACTAGTTCGTAACACCTAGAGATAAATAAAACTCCAAACTGAATACTGTTAATCAGTGGAGGTCACAGGAAACCATTACGTGTTGAGCCATGCCTAACACTGAAACCCTCTTGAGAGACATAGTTGCGATTCTTCCCGTTTGGCATGGATGAACCTGCAGAGGGACCAAAAATATCCTTCTGCAGGAAGGATGTATTGGCTAGTATACATACACTAGTCGATACTTTATTGCCCTTCATATTCTGAGGCATATCCAGTGGTTTCTGGAGTATGCTTCAACTTAGGCGCAACAATTTCCACTTAAGGGCTCTTACTGGATGTCATGTTATCAAACTATTCTACCTCACTTATTGTAGGCCAATGTTAAAATCATACGTTTATGTGTATATGTGTTGTTGTTGTTGTTGTCACTGTCTTAGATAAAGCACTTTGAATTGCATGATGAATGAAATAAGCTGTTCAAATAAAGTTGCCTTGTATTACTTTGTAGGAAACATTCTTTGTGACAAAGGGAGATTGTTGTGAAGAGGTTTGTTAGGAGAGCAAAACTATTTGGTTTTACTTTTTTTAGGGTCAAATTTCAAGCTTTTGATTACAATAATTGTAAAGACACTGCTTTTTTCTCAACAGTTTACAGTCATGCTGACATATGCCTGTACTTACTACCTGATCAGTATCCAACACAATTAAGATAGAAAAATAATACATTGTGGTTATAAATGTCAGGTTAATTGGTCAGCAGCTCTGTGCGGCTAGTGTCCTGCTCACTGCCCCCATCCAGGCCTTCAACAACTGGTTTAAGGATTCAATTTGAATACCATCCAGCCACAAGTAGCTTATCTAACATTCAGGTTACCTTTGCCCTTAATTTGGATGACCGTAGAAGTGAATTATACATGACTCCATAGTACCATTTGCAATACTTAAACTGCAGAAGTATCACCCACATAAGGGATTTAAAGATTGAATACTAGTCATCCAGCAATTATTGTCTACTGACAACTTGGCAGGGTAGCGCCAATTGATTTCAAATATTAATACAACGTACATTTGAAAAATTACACAATTATAACCTGATGTCCACTAAACTGAAGATTAAAGCATTTAAAATTGAAAAAATGTTGACAGGAAACTAAGACTGCAGCACATACTACATTACTGCTGGGCTGTTGACACAAAATGAATTGAAGCTCACTAATGCAGAGTATATGCAGAGTCTTGGAGATTTGAACAATCATTGCAGTGATTGGCCAGTGACCTTTCAGCTTCATTAAAACATGACAAGCTAATATCTCACTTACCAAACCCATGCTAATAGCATGCTCACCACAGCACTTCCCACTTTACAAACTGCAGTACTATCTCCTTTTACCTGATGTATGGTGGTAATTTATAGATAGATAGATAGATAGATAGATAGATAGATAGATAATTACTTTATTTATCCCCAAAGGGAAATTATTTAAAGTAAATGGTTGGACAAGTAGGCAAAAGACTTCCCATTTGAGAGGGTGATAGTGACATCGGTGTCACAGGAGAGGATTTTAAATATTTGAATCAATAAGGAGAAAAATGGCTTGATGCAGGTGAGGTCAAGAACATTTTTTTCACCTTCTGCTTTGACAAACTATTAAGTTTGACCTTGGGGCAGCCTATGGACACGAGGACCACAGTGAAGTACTGCACACAGTGCCCCTTTTTCTTCTTTACACATATTTTCTATTTATCTTCCTCTCTTCACATATTTTCAGGTATACTTCCAATCTAACATGACTGCTGAATAAACATTGCTGACATATTATAGGAAAAATACCATCAATATGTCTGTCATTCCTACACAACCCGTAAGCCTCCGATATTCCCTTCCCATCTCTACATTTTCTCCTCCAATTTTTCATGTCAAACACATTTTAGCACCCCCCAGCTGGCAGCCTGTCACTCATCTGTCAGCAGGGTGACAGAGGTGTGGTGGGGCCACTGGATCTAACCATGACAGGTAAAACACTTACATGTGCCTAATTAGGTAATTTTGTGCTAACAATGTGTTTGTAGTGATAATGCTCCTTTCAAATAATTCTGTATGATCAGCACTAAACTTCATCAAACTTCATCAGCTTATAAATGCTGATGAACACAGAAACAAACAGCAGAAAAACACATCTAAAACAAACCTTCAAATAATGTGTTTACATATTCCTGATATTGTGCAGAGGCACAAAGGAGAGAATAGCTTTCTACTAATCTATTTGTTAGCATTGCACCTGAGAGTTACCTGACAAAAGTACTGACAAAAAGAGGCATCAAAAAATGATTTCATAATGTTTGCCCTAAAAATCATTTATCTAGCACGACAGCTGGATATCACGAGATATCACATTATCAAAGAAATCCATCTTTTCATGCTCCTAGTAATGAATTTGGGTTCAAAGCAAGGTGAACTGGCCAATCAGCCTGTGAAGAGCTAGTGGCAGTCAGTTTTGTTTTTTTGGGGGGGGGGGGGGGGGGGGGTGATGACACGGAAAGGCGACTGACCAGCAGCCTGTAAGAAACAGATGGTGTTCCAACTCGATCTGCTGCAGAAGGACACTGCTTCACCCTGACCAGTGGGCCTGTCTAGAGATCTGGAGCCTCACTTCCAAGCCTCTCCTCTTAAATATAGACATATGAGAGTAAAGGTTGACTGCCTCCATGCTTTTCTGCAAGCTGGGGCGGGCTCCCTAAAATTAACACTAGTGGAGTACTCCACTCCCAGCCACATAGCTTTCATCTTTAGCCAATGACAACTGCTTGCTTGGTTTGTTCCTCTCAGCTGTTCACAATGTGGTGTCAGCTAGCCCACAACAACTTTGCCCTGTTCTTTCATTTGCTTTACCCTGTCCTGACACTGACTACTATTTCTTACTACTTTCTACTACTACCTTTCTACTCATTTGAACTCTTGTTGGCTAGTTCCAAGTCCCATATCATGTATGGCTTGCTCTTTGCACCTTTGCTTTCCTCTTTCTATCCCTCTGCTAGACCCTCCCTTGCTTTATCGCTGCCTTGGAACCAGCATCACAACAGTGTCAAACCTGCAGGGTGCCAGCTATGATTTTGTTTTAATAACATGCTGTCTGATTTTCAAAGCCAACCATTTCCACAAAGATGGACATTACATTTATGTCATTAGGGGCTGGCTTTGTTGTTGTTGGTGGCAGAAGTGGTGGGGGGATTAAAATATGTCACCAGCAACCACAGTACAATAATGAGCCATCTTTGCAAGATGACAATGGTGCGACTCCACAGCTATCCATCAAATCAACCCAGTGCATCAGCTAAAAATAGCCAAGTGATAACTAGTCCCACTTTTTCTAGAAGTGAATACGGTACATACATCACCTACTAGATTGCAGTGTGGAACAACTTGTGCATTTGCAGTGGGTCTGCGCAGTCACTTTGTTTTTGGGCTGCACACGGCAGTCCACCTGGCACTTTGCAGTGCTTGCCCACTGCACACGGCCAATTTATTTAAACTCGTGTCGGCCTTGTCCCACAGGTTGTTTGGATTTCTAGCCCTTTTGTCTTACCACCCTTTTGTTCAGGTACACTAGCACACTTAGTGAAAAGAATTGATTGCTTCCCATACACAATGAATGTATGTGGATTTTGTTGCAAGGCAGGTCGCATGCAGTGGGTAAGCACTGCCATAAACTGAGCTAAATAAAATTGGAAAACAATTTTATTCTGTCACCTTGAGGATATAAAATTCTAAGGTATTGCTCAGACTGCATTATTGCCGTGCTGTCTGTTTTATCTCTTGTATTTACATAGCTTCCCAATGGTCAGCCCTCATAGTCCTCTTCACACTGAGATTTCAAGATTGTGACTGCAGGACAAGGAAAAGGCTTTTATCAGCTGCTGAACAGTACACAGTGTAGGTATGTTAGCCTGGCTTGTAAGATATGGAGAGGTCACAACCTTTTTCCCACTGAGAGGTTATAGGAGCAATGCTGGTTTAACTGTGATGTAGCAGCCATGGGGTATAGATGCACATTAGAGTGATGGATGTGTTCTTTTTTTCTGTGACTCCACTTTCACCACTTTTACGCAATTAGTAAGCACTCATCAGAAATATGGCTCAAAATGTAAAAAATAAAATGTAATCATGCAAAACAACTACACACATTTGCCAACAGTTGATAGCCTATATTTTATGTTTGTCTTGTTTTGGGACTGTGTTGGAAGTAGACGAGGTCTTCTCAACTTCAACAAGTTATCCTCTGGCTTAAGTGAGCCTAGACCCATGAATAACTCAAATTTAATTTTAATGTAACATTAAATAGCTCGGGAAGGGCAGGCGCCCCATGTAAAGAGGCTGAATGTCCTTGAGGAAGAGGCTGCAGGATCGACTCCGACCTGTGGCCCTTTGCTGCATGTCTCCCCCTCTCTTTCTCATCCCATTTCCTGTCTGTCCTATCTCATAAAGGATTGAAAAACTGACAAAAAAATAATCTTAAAAAAATTGCTCAGGTAACTCTTACACGCAAACAATTAGGTTTTCCTCCATCTTTTTAGCCGGCTTGATGTCGCTCTCTGGTTGCCTAGAAAACGTAGACGTCACACTCAAAGCTTCTATCTCATTGGATGGGCTTTTGAAAGGTCAGAGGCAACAAGTGCAGTGGCAGAGAGACAAATGTGAGCGGTGCAGGCAGCTTTCTTGAGCGGTGTCGCCTCACCTATAGGAAATGAATAATGGAACGGCTGGCGTAAAGCGTTTTTACCGCATATCATGTGTATGGGGCCTTAAGGGAGCCCAACCTGGCTCCTCCCAAGTTTTTTGTTTCTTACTGTTTTTTATTGTTCTTCATATTAAAATGTTTGAATTCTAAGTTTTTAAATGTTTGTAATTCATATTTTGAAAATGACTAACTTATAACAAACTTTTTCACAAATTTGTTGGTTGTTTTGTTGTTGTTTGTGTTAGTGTCAGATTATTTATAACGTAATGGTGAGAAACGCTGGTCCGAGGGGCCCCCTGTTAATTTTTGCAGAGAGCCCTAACAGACTCTAGAATCGCCTCTGTATCATACCATGTGTTTTCCTCCTTTTCTTTCACTTAAACCCTTTCTTGTGCGTGCGACGTCACACAAAGACCTAGCCTAACGTTCCACGACAGTTAGGTAACGTTAATTGCCATCTGGGGTGACTGCTGGGACACTGCAATGGTACCCCGTTGAGGTAAGGCACAGCTTGAGATAATCACAGCTGTCAAATTTTCCTCTATGCAAACAGCCCTACAGTTATAAAAGGTTCTGATAAACTACGAATTAGAATTGGTCTTGACAAAACGTTATGGCACGTTTGTGAGATTTCACGTCGGTCTGAAGTTAGCTAAGTTAACTGACAAGTCGACGGCTGTGTTTTTCGCCTTCGTTGAAAGAAACTGCACTCTAACTTCTAACCAGCCAAAAAACTTGTGCTGACATTGACTCGCTCGTTTATGAAGTTAGAAGTTGAAGTTATTTCTTATAAAGCTGTCTTACCTTTGATGCTAATTCCGAGTCCACCAAGATCTTGCTTGGTAACTCGCACGGTGCGCTTCACGTTAGTGATGGTTTCCGGGACTGGGGACAAGCTTAGGTTCGGAGGGTCTCCGTTGAGAGCACCAGCGGTGCTCGGTTGGTTGGGCTTCGCGGGCTCCTCTGCACCCTCTCCGGGGTTTACCGTGAGCGTGTCCTCGGTTAGCGTGGCCAACACCCGGATCCAGCGGTCCACGGTCACTCGAAGTTCCAGCAGTCCCGTTTTCTGCGCCTTCATCGCGGCAGCCATGTTCAACGCATTCCTGGAATAACTCTAGACGGGCTGGCAGTCCTGTAACGAGATAGGGGTGGAGGGATGGGGTAGTATAGGGGGCACACACACACACACACACACATAATCTCTCTCTCTCTCACACACACACACTCTCTCTCTCTCCCTCTCTCTCTCTCTCTCTCTCTCTCTCTCTCTCTCTCTCTCTCTCTCTCTCTATTTCTCTCCCGACTTTGTCCCCCTCCGAAGAGGTTTATCCAGTAGTAAGAAGTAAAGTTAATTGAGGGTGATACGATTAGCAATGGTGTTGACACACACACTCAAAGTTCAAAGAGCTTCTTGTTGAGACTCTCCATTAATGAACTGTGTGCGGTTGAGTCACACGTAATTAAGTTTTGATTTATTTCATTATTTAGATATTTCAAGTGCATTGAACCAATCCAGCTCACATCACAGAGCTAATTTGCAATTCGCCCAACAAACACAACATCACTGCACTTACATACAGAGATTTTCTGTCATGAAGAAAATGAAATCAATAGTGCTTCCAAGGCCAAAAATATAGCCTGTCAACCCTTCTAGTGGTTAGAGCTTAAGCTGTATCAGGCATAACATCTTCAGTTTTTGGACAGAAACATGTGTTCAATGGATGCAATGTTAACAAGAAATACGTCTCTTGTTCTATGAACCTGTACTTTATCAGTTCTCATTCAAAATAGGTTATAGTTCACAAAATCAGAAAAAGTAAAGACAAAAAATATTAAGACTGATTTGCATTAAGAGATCAGCTGATACTAACTCATATCAAGTAGACCTATAGGCCTATCGTGACAGTTATGGGTAGTGCCAAATACTGCTCAATGCTTGTGGAAAAAAAACCTCCAATCGATACAAAGCAAAATCTTAATTAAAATGTAGACACACACAGGGTGAGCATAGTGTCCTCAAAGGGTGGTTAGCCCAAAGCTTCCCTCCAGTAGGCACTAAATGAGTTGGCAGTGCAGTATGAACACTGATAAAGCTGAATCAATACTGGCCACAGAGCAAAACCAAGTGACCTGGTGTGCTGTACAGAGTTGCATAAGAGTGAAGAGAAAGGCTTCAAGAGACAAAACATTTGTGTAGTTATTGGGTAAGAAGTTTGCTGTTGGTTATCTTTGAATGTAAGGGCGCACTCACACTGTCCATCCGTACCGTGCCTAAGCATGTTTCACAGCTAAAGTCTAGTTCGTTTGACCAGTGTGCAAGGCAAGTGAGACGCGGTACACTTGCTGGCCACGGCCCGCTTGGGAGAGGTGGGCTTTTGTAAAGCACGTTTGCACATGTACGAGCACGAGCATGCGCACGTGTATGAGCACGAGGCCTACGGCGGTTCTGAAGTAATTTTATGTGCGCCCAGGTAGGGTGATTACAAACAGGCCTGGCCCGCGGGGGGAGAGGGAGGGGGGACAAGTACCCTAAGGGCGTGATCACACTATCCTTTTGGCCGCGGCCAAAACCGGTTTTTCAGCTAAAGTCTAGTACCTTTAAGTAGTGTGAGCGCACCCGCTCCGCGCTCAACTGGGGCCAGCTGGCCCTCCACGGCCCGCTTGAAAGAGGTGGGCTTTAGCGGAGCCGTTTGCACATGTACGAGCACGAGCGTGCGCACGTGTACGAGCACGAGCCCTACGGCAGTAGCGTTATGTCCGCCTGTTCGGACATGTAAATAGAAGGACGGACCATGCGCGGACATTTAACAACAACAACAATGGCGGTGAAAGGTTCATGTTGGTGTGATGCGGAGGTGGAGTGTTTACTGCAGATTTGGTCGGATGAAAATATTCAAAAACAGTCGGACAAGAAGCACAAAAACTCCGAGGTCTATGGAAAGGTTTGTAAACAAAGCCGCACACACGCGATCAATGCGTGTGACGTGTTACGGCTTGAAGGCGTATGGACAGCAAGAAATATTGGCCGAGGCCCAGGTAGTGTGAGTACAAACGGGGCTGGGGCGCGGGGGGGAGAGGGAGGGGGGACAAGTACCCTAAAGTCCGGGTCTCGGTCCGGGAGGATAGTGTGAGCGCGCCCTAAAGCACGGGGCACGGTAGGGACTGACAGTGTGAGTGTGCCCTAACATAGCATCACTGTTGGGGTCAGTAGTTTGATTCACACCAGGACAATACCCATTCAAGAACTGCATCAAGGCTATATATGCATGGTATGGAGCTTTGGAAAAAACATCCTCCATATGGCAGGCATACAGACTTGTGCCTCAAATCTGAGTATATTTCACAATTATTTTCAGTCCATTAAACTACATCCTGAATAACTTCCTCTGAAGCAATTATTTTTTCCACATTTATTTCCTTCCATCAGTTTGATCGAGCAGTTCCCTTCATTTTCAGTCCACATTTTGATTTGCAATAACTCTGCTATGCACAGATAACGTTGTGCAGATCTCTAGTTGTTACATTTTAGTTTTTCTTTAACGAATTTATATTTCAAATAAAATGAAAGGAATTGAAAATTCAGTCTAATATATGTTTGAACCTAATTTGTAATAAGTATGATCTCAGCAGCAGTGTACAATGGATGACAAAGCTATTTGGTCTTGGTTTTGGATAAGTATTGCACTGGCTTGGTGACTCAGCAGAGGTGCACTTAATTGTGCGGAGAAGACATTAACAACATGTTTGAGTCAGTGAAACAAGCTGATGAAGCAGTCCACGATTCCCATGCTCCAATGCATCTGCAAGTAATCTGCCAGCCCTTCAGCTGTGTGTGTGTGACAGCCTGTGTTGCATCTGCTTCACAGCAGGTGAAAAAGCAAAGAAATTCCAGGCAGCAGTTTGAAGTTTGAAGCAATGGCTGAAAATGAGTCTTGACCCATACAGATGATTTAATCTGTTAATTGGCTCATCTGGTAATAGAACTTCCCGATAACATTAAATCAACTAGACAGATACACACATCTACCTAAACTGCTGCATTTATTTATAATTGGTTACACTGATATATACTGAGACGTAGTTTTATTTCCTGTAGCTGAATTTCATTCCTACATTAAACACAATGTACAGACAATCTAAATGTTCTGCTTAGCACACATTTTCAAAGGTTGGTTTTCAATCTTTTAACTCCCCCTAGTGATCAAATGGCTCCATTACCTGAAGACAGACATTTAAAGGGCTTGGTGCCAGAAAAAAAAAGGCATCGTTTTGAATATGAGGCAGATATCTGGAAAGGGATATTCAATATTTTTTTTATCTTGGTTTAATGAAAAAATCTTTTGGGAATAGTTTTCAAACTATTGTTTGTTTCCAGTTTAATTCTAAAAGATACTACAAGAGAATTAAAAAAAAATGAAAAAAAAATAATATAAAATTAATTTTTGCAGCTTGCAAGCAGCATTGAACAGGCCCTTGCACCCCACGCACGTCAGGGAGCCAGCGGGACACTGGCAGACCCAACCATACTTTCCTGCAACCATCACACATTGCATGCATGACCCAAAACATTATTTTCGGCCATTGGGCACTGCAAAATATGGATTTCAATTTTTGATGTCTTCTATATGGCATCAGAGAACACACACTAACAATACACCATCAGAAGTAGACCACACCATATAAATTTCATGTAAATCAGACGATGTCTGTCACATAAGCTTTACTTGTTTATGTCAGTAGGTGGCGTTGTGACTGTGACTCAATATGGGTGTTTAGATGTCTTCAGGTCTGGACTCTCATACAGAATGTGAAATCTGGGGACAACGTAAAGTCATGTTACAACAGTTTATTGTGTCGTGGCGAAACATACAATTTGCCCACCTCGCCACGGCATCCCTGTATCAGTAAAACACACATGCTTCACAATTGGTGGCATTGAGAAGGTCTTGGGATTCTGCGGACCACATTTGAAATTGATCTGTTGAATTCTCGATTGGAGAAGTTATGAAAAACACCACACCTACTTAAAATTGCAAGTAGTCACATGCATTATGACATCATCATTTGAGGTATTGACTATTCCTTCAAAATTTAGTGTCACATTAGTGGGAGGATTATACCAAGAAAATATGAAATTGATAAAATAATCTGTCTAGAAGGAGTTCGAAAAAGGTTGCAAAAAACATATAAAAACCACACCAAATTCAAAATGGCTGACTTGCTGTTGGGCAGAGCTGATGAAAGCTAATAGGAAATATGTCTGAAATGATTAAGGCTTAGTGGGGACCAAAATCTATGAGTATCAGAGCAACTTTTTTCAACTAAGGTCTTCCAGGTGTTAGGGGTGCTATGGATCCAGCTGATAAAAAAAAGCTAATGGCAAGTCTTCATACCTTTTTGCTAGATATCGGCAATGTCTGTCACTTTTTCTCTAAAACCATGGCTGACAGATTTTAGTTTAATTGACCTTGCAGACATATTTTTGACCGATTGATAATAATATCTGTCATACAGAGCTTCATCTCTTGAGCATAAGATTAAATATGCAATTACTATGTCATCAACTAACACTGCACCAATGTAATCTGCCTAGGATTAAATACACTACAGTTATTAAATTTATATATCCCACCATATGTCAAGTAAAAAATCATGTATCTTTTTAACAAAGAACTCTCAACACACTCATTCTTATTCATGTGTATAACATACTCTACACATTTTTGGCACTTTCAAAAAGGACATTTTGTTACTGATGGCTGTTTTAACTACATGGTTACACAACTAGTTTTACTGATTTAAGGGGTACAAATGAATGAATGAATGAATACATACACATAGACATTCATAATTACTTTCAATATTGACTATTGTGCAGTTGAAAACACAGCTTCAATGAGAACATTGGAACATGAAAACATGTTTTTCGTTCAGACTCCAAATAAGATATAATGCATAATATATTATTTTGGTGGAAGAGCCAAATTATACAGTAAATGTAATGCTTTACTAATCAATATTTTTAATATTAACAATGTGCAATGTGCCCAAAAGTGTTACCCAACTGTTTTTTAGGCTCTTTATGATCATCATTTTGCCTGTGGTTCAAATGTACTGATCATCATTTTGCCAAATGTACTGAATGATTTAGCAGTGATCTTGTCAACGCCATTCCCAGTCGTTACCAGCTGTTTTAAGCAAAAAACACCAATGATAAATCAACTGCAAACTACCTGCTCTGCAACAATCAACAGACTCCTACAAACAAGTTTCCCGGCCAGTGGTATCCAGACCTGAGAGGTGCCTATTCATTCCATTTTTTTTTCTTTGTCAATCAACTTGTTTCCAATGACATATACCGTAATTTCCGGACTATAAGCCGCTACTTTTTTCCCTCGCTCTGGTCCCTGAGGCTTATACAACGGTGCGGCTTTTCTACGGCTTACGGTAACCAGGGGCGCGCACTACCGAGGATGCGCGAGACCGAGGCAGACATCTGGCTCCAGGTAACGAGAGCAAAACAAAGAGTAGGAGAGCTTCAGCGACAGTTTGCGCGAAGGAAGTGTTCATGCAAACACCCTCAACATGGAAAACAAACGGAGAAGTGCATATGATGCTGCTTTTAAGTTAAAGGCAATCGGTCTGGCTGTCAAAGAAGGAAATAGAGCTGCTGCGCGTACCCTTGACATCAATGAATGGCTGGTTATTTTGATAATGTAAACGGCCGCGGGACTGCACTTTTACTGCCGTGTTACAGGCGAGCACTTTGTATTACTTTGCAGTGCACTGTTGTATTATTTGTACTCTACACGAATGCTGTTCGCCATGTCAAAGATGTGAAAGTTTGATTGAAAGATTTATTGTTAATAAATGGGACGCTTTGCGTTCCCAAACAGTCATCTCTGTCCCGACAATCCCCTCCGTGGTAGCAGGAACCCCTATATACTACGGTAATTACACATCAAAACGCCTGCGGTTTATAGTCGGGTGCGGCTTTTATATGGAGCAATCTGTATTTTCCCCTAAATTTAGCTGGTGAGGCTTATAGTCAGGTGCGCTTTATAGTCCGGAAATTACGGTAATTGTTTTTTGTTTGTATGTAAAAAATCCGTCCCGTTGGGTACGCATGTCACAGTTCGGGAAACGTGTGTACCGTTCGGTTTATGAGGTACAAGCCTTCATGGCCGCTGTCCTTTCTTGTATCTCAGCGCTACCGTCTTAGCGCTAGCGTCTCAGCGCGTCAAATCCCGGCGCGTTGGGAGACTTGCTCCACGCGCTCCCTGTAGATTCGCGGACACAGCTCTCTGCACGCTCCCACTACGCTCTTCTTCTGTGGTTTCTGAATCCTCTTGGCAACAGCTCGCTAAGCTCCGCTCTGTTGTTGTTCTCAATCGTTTCTGTCTGGTTAAATCTGTGGTTAAATCACCACATCAATGTTTCTTTCTACTCTGAAAAAAAGAAAAGTTGACACAGAAAACTGTCAGTTCACCAGTGAATGGACAGAGAAGTTTTAGTTTCTGTCACTGTGAAGCATGTGTTTACTCTGCAGCCATATCTGAGTGGAAAGAGGATAAGTTGATAAGACATTTTCAGAAAAATCATGCTACTCTGCATTTATGTTACGTTCATTTTTGTCAGTCCAGTTTTTTATTAATAAACTAATGTTTTATATGTACTTGTAAGCCTGGTAAAGTAACTAGTAACTGAAGTAATCAGATAAATGTAGTGCAGTAAAAAGTAGAATATTTCCACTGATTTGTAGTGGAGTAGAAGTATAAAGTAGCATGTAAATAACATACTCAAGTAAGGGAGAAGAGCCTCAAACTTGTACTTTAGTCCAATAATTGAGTGAAAACCTCTGGTTCACAGGTTTGTTCATTTAACAAGGATTGTTTTTGACAAGCTTGTTGCACTTTCACGTTGCTGTTGTGTTTTACAATCCGGCCCCTCATTTTGGATAATTTTCGTCAACCGGCCTCAATTCCAAATTAATTGAATAGCCCGGATGTTGCCTATTTCAGCCAGTTCGGTGATCGCTGTTTGTGCGTATTTTAGTGAAAGACAACCTATTTTTTTATAGATTTGATAATGTATAAGTGTTTATATTCTTACCTAGTAGGCAAACAATTCTTTACCTTTTTGCCAAATAAATATATAAATGCGTAAATGTAGCAATGTGTCTCCTACTGTTTCAAAATCTCACTTCACTTTCATTTAAGATTGTTACAGTCATCCCTAAACAAGCTGCCTCATTATTTCAGTTTTTGAACTGTTATTAAAACTGTTTTTCAGACAAAAACACATGGATGTACTATTTAGCACATGTATAGATCACATATAAAAAGCGCAGCAAGAATGAATGGGTAGATTCAACGATGGTGCTTGCCTTAAGCAGTGCATCTACCTAATGATGTTTAACATTATGACAAAGCATTTGACCATCTGACCTCCTGTCTATACATCTGTCAGTCTATTCCTTTATGATGTGAATGGCAGGTGATCAGCTTATCTTTCACAGGACTAGGCCTTAATACATTTTTTAATGCAATGAATGCAACAACAGGATTTGTGAGGATCTCTCACACACACACACAAAATACATGTCTTCTTATAGAGATCACATTTCGATTTTAAAGTCATGTATAAAAGTGAAAAGTTGCTTGTTATATGGGAACATATGTACAGTGCCTTCCGCTGCATTTGGACTGTTACACATTGTGATTTTTTTTGGCTTCACTCCAGCATGTGATGTTATATAAACTAGATTGTACATACAAATCAATAATGATCATCTTATGAAAACAAGACATTGTTATACTGCAGATTTACAACAGTTAAATTAGAGATTATGTCCACCTCGACCAACGACATTAACATGGTGCATAATAACAATAAAAATCCAATTATACAAAATGTATTAAAATATGATATTCTGAATCAGACAATTCTACATAACAAGTACTCTAAGTTAATTTTGTTGCAAGTATTTCTACTCCTCTTTGATATATATTCTGTTATGTTTTATGTTCAATACGATATGTTATATATGAAGAACTCTATTATAAGAACTCTCATATAACCGAGTTCCCTACAACCCCCACTTACCATTCTCACCCCCTTTTCAATCAGCCACATATATGCATGTCTAAACTCCCCAAAGACAGCGGACAGTTGGGTTGTCCCGCTGATTAATTTCAACCTCCCCCCGCTTCCCTCTGCCTCCTCCTGTCATCCTCCAACCTTCTCTGCATCCCTCCATCTATCCCTCCCCTACTCTGTAAAGGGCAACAGCTCCAGAGGTCTACCATATGGGCCAGTGTCTGAGCAGCTGACTGCCTGCCTCCCTTCAGCGTAGGTTTAGCGCGCGCTTGTGTGTGTGTGTGTGTGTGTGTGTGTGTGTGTGTGTGTGTGTGTGTGTGTGTGTGTGTGTGTGTGTGTGTGTGTGTGTGTGTGTGTGTGTGTGTGTGTGTGTGTGTGTGTGTGTGTGTGTGTGTGTGTGTGTGTGTGTGTGTGTGTGTGTGTGTGTGTGTGTGTGTGTGTGTGTGTGTGTGTGTGTGTGTGTGTGCGTGCGTGCGTGCGTGCGTGCGTGCGTGCGTGTGAGTGATTCAAGCCTGATCTGACTGTTAGCCTGCCCCACCTGTTCCTCTGTAACAACAGACCAGACCTCCACTACAGGCCATCCAGGACAGGCTGGTGGATAGATAGAACTGATCACAGACAAAAAGATTAGGGATATGCAGAATTGACAGTAGAGTTTTAAAAAGATTGCAATTAAAAGTGACAGTCGGATGAGTGATGAGCAGCTGCAAATCATATTATTGATAAGGGCTTGCACCAAACCATTAGAAAAAGGAAATGGGTCAAAAGATAAAGACACAGATGGATAGCCCACGAAACAGACAAACAGATGAGCAGACAATAATAGATTAAAAAATATGGAATAATTTATTCTCAAAATATGAACGACAGACTGCAGTGAACAGACTGCAGTAGACAGACACACCACACTGCTCCCTAAACACCCGAGGACACAGGATAATAATGAATGAGAACTTGGGGGTGATAATGAGAGGTCAAACAGAAGAATAAGTCTCAGGCTTGTACACCTGTGGCCTACCTTCTGCCATCTAAACTGCACAGAAACCTTTTTTTAACCCCCACCATGTTCAGTTACTCTCATTATAACCTACTGAATAATGTAAAGGTATATATGCATGAGGGATCCAAAGCGAAGGAGAGGAGACAGGGCTGAGGGATGGAAGGATCTACATAATAGGGCTATCTCTCTATCTCCATCTGGTCATGTGTTTAAAATCTTCCCCTCCTCCACCTTAATGCTGATCTATCTGTTTGTCTGACAGACCCAATGCCCCATCACCCTCATCAAACCCCCCTAAAACAATTTAGCTCTTGCTAACAATATCATGCTCTATCTACAGTCTGCATAATCTGTTTTATTTTGTCCAGTGAATACTGTGAATGTGTATCTGTGAGAATGCATGTGTGTTTTGTCACATCTGTGTATGTCCGTGTCTGTTTGTATGAGCTGACATAAGCACTTTGCAGCCTCAGGAGAATTAACCAGGCGTCTTTCACCTGACCCCTATGACTCTGACCGTTCTGGGCTCAGCTGATACGCGTGCCGTGTGGCCCTGACATGAGGAGGACAAAAAAAGCAGGAGGAGTGGGAGGTGGCAGAGGACAGAAGGACCAGCAGGCAATGAATGATTATGATGACCCCCCCCCCCCCCCCCCCCCCCCGCCAGCAGAAACCCTGGCCTTGGCCCTGGCTCTGGCTCCCTCATGGACTAGCGGCCTGGCACGGGTCGGCATGGGTGAAGTGTCACCACCAGGCAGGGTCTGGTCTGTCAGCTGTTGGGTATGACAGGAGGAGAGGAAGGGAGAGCAGAGCAGAGGGGAAATGTATGCAATAGAGGCTGTGGGAGACATTCAATAGGTGAGATAAGTCATGGAAAGATAATTGGTGAAGAGAGTGAAATCATGAAATGTCAACAGAGGGGAAAAGATGGAAGGCACTGGGGAGAGAAACAATAATATTGGAAGGAGTAGACTGAAACAATGAATAAAAAGGAACAGGTTTTGTAGAGGTGTCATATCTGCCGGGCCTTATGCAACCTACAGTTCTCACGCAGATGGCACGACTGCTGAGAAAGTAGGGTAAACAGTCCCAGCTAGCAGACTTGCCCCCTCTTTGCAAAACAGCAAATAATTGATGAAAACTTTACCTCAGAGGGATTAAGAATATTTCAGGTGAGCCACTGTACAATGGAGCAGGTAAGTGAGCAGGGTTGCAAAGGGTAAATGTGCATACTCCTATATGCATGGCATCATGATCTTTACACAGTGTTGTTGGCACTGTCTGATAACTCCAAGGCAGTGATTACTTAACTCAGCAAACTGAGCAGAGAGGAGGGGCAACCAGAGGCTGAAGAATACACGATGAGTAGAAGTGTAGAAGCACAAGGCCTGCAATCCTGCAGTTTGTTTTAATAGATATGTATTTTATGACTGCCTTTGACCCAACATGCTACTAAAATGAAATTCCTGTGTCCATTTCATTAAGGATAATCAACACATCTGCTGATCTACAGGCCTATTCACCTTCACCCCGTTCCTTTAAACACTGCACATGAACCAAAATAACAAATGTGCATGGAGATGCCAACACAGTCTGTGCACCTAAACCTACCATCGTTCACCTAATTATTCAAATTTCAACTGAAATTGAAAAATATTAAACGGAGGGTGCAATGCATTATTTTGAATTATCATCTGTTTCTGAGCAGGGTCTCAGACCAGTTCTGTTGTTGGTCTTCACTAACTCCGAAGGGAAATATCTGCCACTTTAGCTGCTAAATACTCCACTAAGTTCACCAGCTAGTCGCTAACTTTTGCAGCATTTTCGCTGTGTGTTACAAATGCACACCTCAACTCACGTTTTTTGTACCAGTTCTATTCTCTTTTTGTTTTCCACTGCAGATAGTACCCACTCAGTGTGCATGGAGAAAAAAAATGTCAAGTGGAATAGATTTGAATTGAGCCACCATTTGTTGTGTGCTGTTGGGCAGACAATGGATTTTAGAGCATTTGCTACGCCACTGTGGGAGATTGAACAAAAAAAATGAATTAAAATGTAGAAATATTGATAATACGTCCAGCTGGGAGGAGGCCCTCAGGGAAGACCCAGGACTAGGTGGAGAGATTATAAATCTCCACACTGGCCTGGGAACGCCTCGAGATCCCCCAGTTAGAGCTGGTTAATGTGGCCCGGGAAAGGGAAGTTTGGGGTCCCCTGCCAGAGCTGCTGCCCCCGCGACCCGACCCCATCTACACAGGACATCTTCTGTTATGTTGGCATGAACTTTTATATACAAAATGGCGAAATGCTTACACATTAGTTTGTATGGTGAGAATTATTGAGGATTATGGGAGAAAGTTACATTTTGTCAAAAAACATTGCTACAGCTCAGTGGGTTATACATTCAGACAGCCAGTGAGTCAGCCAGTAGGTCAGGTCAGCTGATTTGCTGTGTAACAGTCCTGCCGGTGTGATTAAAGGAGCTGTGACAAAGACGCTAAAAGGCGATGAAGGGGGGTAATGGCCAGCTGTCACACACAGGGAACATAATGGCCACAGCAAATCCCACCACCGTCTGAGCCTGTTTCTTCTTTGACTTCAGCCTCCTGCTAACTGACTAGTCATCTCTTTGTTAACCTGTCACTGAGCTTGTTGACAAAATTAGTTAGATGGGACATTGTTGTCACAATCAAAGGTTTAGTCTGGATTGATTCATTGAATGAATAATTCACTGAACACATTTAAATGTTGAAATAATAAAAGATCACACTGTGGCAAATTGGTTCTTTGAAATAAAATAAAAATAGGTCTGCAACAAAGCATTATGATAGTTCATGAATGTACAGAAGTCATTTTGATTAAAGATCAGATATTCTTCATCAAAAGTCATTCAGTACATTTGGCAATCATATACAACCACAATGTATAACTCTACACTCGACTATCAATGGTTTGGTGTTCATTCTTTACACCTCTGCTGATTCTCTGCTTCATGCTTTCCAGCGGCTTAACTATCCTTACTTCTCCTTCTCTTGCATTAGATATATGTGATTTCAATATGTTTAACATTCACTTTAAGTTGTGTTAATTTTACAGTTTTTAATCTCAAGCTCTGGAGGTTGTTTTGTAAACCAAGAGTTGAGCCTTTCGCTTTCTTTCACAAATATGTTCCAAGAACAAAGAGGCATGCATTTTATTGATTTACTTATATATGTTGGCAAGATTAGGCTGTCTTTACAATTTATAGAAGGTATCAAAGTAACATTATCTCTTTCATTTTGTGACACAGGCAGGTGCAGGCAGTACATTTACTGACGGCACCTGCCTGAGACTGTGTGGGTGGTTGATCTGTGGAATTGCAGTCTCCCCAAAGCAAACTGTAACATATTTTAGTCTATCAGTACTTCTTGTAAACTTTGATGCCTCATGTGTGGATTGTAGCCTACCTTCACACTATTATCTAGTCATGTCATGCATTTTAATCATTACCTTTGACCATCGATAAATGTATCACAACATTCTAATGCAGACACAGGCTCACTACGCAAAACAGGTTCCTTATTTGCTGCATTGTTATTTTAATGACACCAATAGCAAAGTAGCACTTTAAGCACGAATTGTTATATTTATATATATATTTATATATATTTATTTATATAAATATAATTTCCTCCCTTCATTCATTGTGAAAATAGCACAGTCAACAGCACCTAACTGGCTCCCGACACTGACACAGCAAGTATTGACTCTTAGCTTCTGTGTCCCCAAACTGTAGCACCCCCTGATCCTTTGCTCCACATCCAAACAATTAGAGGCCACTGGCCCCTAGCTTCACACAAAAAGGGGGTAACCTGTGTTCCCCAAACACAGAGGCGGTAGCTGATGGCACCTTGGCTCTTCCATATAGCAGGAGCAGTAGGTAATGATTCCTGCCTGCCATGGTGGACCTTAATTTGTTATTGTAGCACAGAGCAGCTGTGCAGCATGCTGCAGAGAGCAGGTGGCAGCCTGGCAGGAGTGGAGGATGGGGGACTGGAGGGGAGGGAAGGAGGGGGAGGACAGGAGCGTGTGGCATATGTGGGTGGCTATAGGGGGGTGGACGATGGAACGATGATGGTGGATGTTTATGTGTGTGTTGGGGGTTGTATAGCTCACAGTCATCTTAGCCAGCAACCAAATAGTATGCTTGTATAGAAGAATAGCGCGTGAGACTCTGGATGGAGTTCAAGTCAGTCTGTGTAGGTTTTTGTGTTCTGGCTTATGAAGCTCAACAGATGTAAATACTCAACTTTTGTTTTAACCTTTATGTATGGTAATATTGTGCAACATTTTAAATTAATTAAACATTATTTGGTACAAATCCATCATATTTAGTTTGAGGCTCTGACTGTCTTTGCTAGTTTCAATGACAATTTGTCTAGTTATTTCCAGGCTATAGATTTAGGCTATGAAAAACAAAATCAATACACCTACAAGTCGAGGTCATAAACGACTTTGCTCAAGGCAATGGAAGTGTGTCTGCTGTGAGCATTATTCTCTGGTGTCCTATTGTTGCAGCTTGGAGTTAATCATTACAGAGACAACGTTGCCCTGCTGTAACGGAGCGTTATTGGCTTTCTGCTTTAATGCTGACAATTAGTACTGCCCACTCAGATATTCTCTGTTGCGCTATAGAGAATAGATACCTGATGCCTGGTGACAAACCGGATCGATTGTCTCCTGCAGGTTCCAGGCATTACTTCAGATTTTTTTTTTTAAAGTGTAAAGACCCTGTTGAAGAGAAACTGAAGGACTTTGATCATATTAGCCATCACTCTGCCAAGAAGAAGAAGACTAAAAAATACGAGGAACATGGTCGGAATACCGAGTGCTTTAAATTGTAAGTAGACATTAAATTATGCCTAATATGCTGTATAAAATGTGTCACATAATGTATGTATATATCTGCACCTGCACACAATAATAGCCTACACCATGTGTCAAAACAAATGACTCATATGTGCTTGATCCCATATTTATGTTTTACATAATTAAGGACCACGGTTAAAAGGCTGCCTTGGAATGAGTCTCTCTAGGCTACATAATGTGGACAGAAAAAAATCTCCACTCTATTATTTACAGATTCTTCTCCCAGAGCAGGCTAAGTCCTCAGACAAGACCTTTGAATGTGTTACTTCAGATCATATCAAATCATTATAAAGACCAAACAAAAACTCAGTCATCCCTTTGTCTGCTGAGATCTTACGCTCATTAGGAGCCATTAAAGAGTGAGAATAAACTATGCAAAACACACACACTATTGGACGCATTATCCCTTATATAGTCCTCACAAGACAGCTATTATGCTCCCATTTAATTGAATAGCAGCTTTCAGTCTATGTGTCTATTCAGTGGAGGATTTGCAGCCCTTAATCCACCAGGCAAAGTTTTTTTTCTCTCTTTCCACCATCTGGACTTTACAGCATTTTAGGACAAAAACACCAGGCGGCGTGAAACCAGTCTAGAGCTGCTGCTTCATGCCAGGAGAAGTTTTTTTCCCCTTTTTACCTGCGGTTTTTCAGCCTGCTTTACATCAGAGGTCAATCGTACAGTCCTGCGATGCAAGTGGGGTCAGTTGGGCCTGAGGACACAACTGTAGGCTCTCATTTGTCACTGGGACTCCCCTCAGGAGTCCAATTGGTCCTCTTTTCCCCATAGAGAAAAAAATAATCGCTTGACAAAGACATGACTGTAATGCCAATGGGGATGTTGTGGTGATGATGATGAGGATGATGATGATAATGACGATGATGGGGCTGCATTTGCCACCAGGGAGCAGCAGAGTGTCTACTGTAATTTAAAACCATAAACATGAAGGATTCTAGGTTTGAAAGCAATGCCTGTTTTGGAAAATTTGGTTCCAACTGTTACCCTTAAAAGATCAAATATGTGTATTCTTCTGCTTTACCGTAATCATTGTTTGGTTGGAGTAATTTGATGTTTTGCAGAAAGCTAAATAGATGTCTGGGAGGCAGGGATGCTGTGTGTACACTGGGAGAAATGTGTTAAGGAGCATGTAGGCTCTACATTGCTCGCACTAGTCAATCATTTCCATTCACCATTGATTAAATTAACTACTCGAAAACATGTGGATAATTTGGAAGCCCCGATGATTTTCCCTTTTTCTTTTTTCCTTTATTTCTTTGGGGTGGGTTATAGAGTCAGATTCCAATCCTCTGACATTAAAGGGGGAAATAAACGACAAAGGGGCCCTGCAGGTCTGCATTAGAGACCTAATTGGTTTTGGCTTGAGTGGGCTGTTAGCGCTGCCAGACGTGGGCCCTTTGTGTTTAGCCATATGGGAGAATTTGCCTGTGCTGGAGGTAGAGAGGTGCCTGCAGATCTTCTCTGAGTCATCCCTGCACAGTTTATTGTCTTTGTGGGCCGTTTGTATTTGTTTGTTTGTGTGTGTGTGTGTGTGTGTGTGTGTGTGTGTGTGTGTGTGTGTGTGTGTGTGTGTGTGTGTGTGTGTGTGTGTGTGTGTGTGTGTGTGTGTGTGTGTGTGTGTGTGTGTGTGTGTGTGTGTGTGTGTGTGTGTGTGTGTGTGTGTGTGTGTGTGTGTGTGTGTGTGTGTGTGTGTGAGAATGTGTTTTTATGCAAATGCAAGTGTCGTATTTAGAGGTATCTATGTTGAAAATGTGTTATACGTGTTATGCATGTGGTTGGCTGTGTTTTTGTAATATGGGTGTGCTTGGGTGTATGTGTTTTGTGTGTCAGGCTGCTAGCCCAGTATCTCTCTCAGTCCCTCTCGTCTCTGCGTGGGTCTTTTCCACCAGCACTACCACCTGTTAGTGTTTTACTTGGGCCGCAGGGCTACAATGACTGCAGAACCTTCCAGATTTGCTCATCAAGCCCATCAGATCGGCTCCCTTACCTCAAACCTGGCTTCCATTTCCTATCACAGGACCAATCTGAGCTGGATTCTCAGCTGCACTTTAGCTGAGTCAAGATGGTGTGCAGTTGAACTGGCTTGAGCTTAATTTGATTAATGACTTGTGAGCGACAACATTTTAGTCGGTGTGCTGCTTTGCTGGATCACACTTAAGTGTTTGCAAAGTGTGGTTTTAGTGGGAAATTAGATATTTAAAGACTGAATTTATGGGGTCACTTTGTTGCCCAGTGCTCCACATGTGAGTACCACAACAAATAATCAGTCATCTTCTGTTTGAGTTTTAATGTGACCAAATTACTAGTTAAACAGACTTTAATTACATGTGTCACATATATGCTGTTATAAGGATCACATGCTGTGAAAAGTGAAGTCTAAGATTAAATGAACCCTAATTGCAATGAAATGTTTACAACCCAATGACAGGAAGAGAAAATGTATCATCTCTGCATCATATTATCAAGTTCCCATGTGTTGAATCCCAAACCACTGCAAACAGCATCATCAGTCCTTTTAAACAGATAGGATTTGTCATGTTCTGTGTTTCGTGAGACCTCTGAGCTTTCTGTCCCATTGTCTGTTTCCAATTGAGCACAGTGTGTTCCCCTGTCTGTTACTTCAGACAGTGTGGCAACCTAAAGCAAAGCTGGAAAAAAAGAAAGGAGTGACTGAACAGTTAAAGCCTAGGAAGACCAAAAAACTGTGAGAGAAGGGGAGTAGAAAGGGATTAACTGTCAGGGAGAATGTGAGGCTAATTGAAGCCAGTTTTGCACAGCTGTTTCTTGTTGCCGTGCGGCTCTGCACAGAGCGGCTGGGATGATAGGATCCAGATGTGCATTGCACCAAGGATCACCCGCCAGTAACAATCCTCAGAAATACCAGCCGTACAGGAGACGTGGGCTATTAGAGTGTCCGTGCATGCCCACCTTCTGACAAAACATCACTTCTCTGCCTCCAAAAGATAAACCAGCTCTGTGCTCCTTTCTTGTGATTGCAGGTCTCAGCTCGGCCCTTGAGCGTTGTTAACACTATCATTTTGTTATACTGCCAGCTACTGCCATAGCCTCTGTATTCAGGTGTCACTTGGTAGCGTAAACATCGCTCTGACACATTTGACTATTCCAAAAAGGCGTCTTGCACAGTTTGAGAGTGGTTTTGCATATTTGTCCTATGGCTTTAGAAACATTCAACTAAAAGGGATTAAAAGCTTCTTTTGTGTGTTCTTCTGTGTTTCATTTAAATCATCATGGAGGGAAAATAATCATGTATCCTTTATCAAGATGGCAGCGTGCAGGTCCCAGGATTGTATGCAGGCATTTATTTAGTCTTCTACTTTAAGTGGGTGGACATTGGCTGTGAACAAAAGGGCCCAGGCACTTCAGAGTGAATCAAAGTGGTCAGGCCAAAAGAAAAAAGAAAAACAAGTGAAAGGAACCATATCACCACGCTTTTTTTTAATGCCCCCTGTCTATTCCCACTCCTCCTGCCTTTCACCCCCCTCCCATCATTTCCAACTTGGCTCAGACAAAGAGTTAGCATTGGTTCCCCCTTTTCTCCACGCCTTCCAGGGTTACTCTAGCACAAATTCTTTCTCACCTCCTGTTTCTGTTTCTGACATTCGGCCTCCCTCCATCCATTCCACTTTGTTCCCCAGATTTCTGTCCCTATTCCTTTTTCCGTCTCCATTTATTTGTCCTTGTCCCTCTCTCCATCACCATTCGAAGTATTGGCCGCCACGCAGAGTCCAACTGCAGCTGGTCATCGCCCAGAGGAAAGCTGACATCCAGCTCTGCGTGAGCTCTCATTGTAGAATCTGTGAGAAAAGTCTCATTTCATGGTTTGACAAGATATAACCAATATCTAAGTTGAAAAAAAATCTGTGTTTTTTTAAGCCTCTTTCCATTGATCATTTCCCCTAGCTTTCTTAAGATGTCGTCCAGTTTTTCTTTTGTCTCTTTAATGTTTTCTGCATATTTAGGGGATTATTACATTGTTTTGTTTTTTTATTTTAAAGGTTTCATTTTGTAAAAGTGTCTTTTTATTATTATAAAGCAGGGTAAGGTGCTATATTAATAATAAAGAATAAAGAAAGTTTCAAGTCCGTCACGACTTGTGATGTCACAGTTATACTATACTGTATATAGGTAGAAAGTGCCGCTACATGCCGTTACAGTCATTCCCCGGCTGCAATGATGGTGCAGAGACTCAGAGAATGAAAATGTGTTAGACCCAGAAACACTGACACAATCGCAGCAGACTGGCTATCAGACTTTTTTACAATAAAGCATGTAAACATGTTCTAGTAGGGACCTTTGACAATTGTTTTTTTAGCCTCTTTCTCATGTATCCTTTTTTTATAGAAGGGTTTTCACAAGATGTCATTCACCTATTCTTTTGTTCTTGTTTTAATATTTCTGCATATTGAAGGAATATAAAGCATTTTATCATTTAAAATTATTATCACTTAGCAGCCGAAACACATGTAATGTTTATGTAAAGCACATGCAGCAAGCATATCAAGCAAACTCTGACCCAGATAATGACTGTTTCACATCTTGACAGATAACAATGAAGAGGATGTGTGGCCTTGGCCTAATTTATCAGACATGCACTCACAGTGAATGTGACAGATCATCTTAGCCTAAGCAATATCAGTCCCGAGCTTCAGAGTGTCAGTTGTGAGTTTTATGACTTTTGTCAAGTGCACCTCATCTGTGCCTTCTCTGATTTCAGAAAACGGGACTTGCTCTCTTGCTACACAACATACACTCGCATTGCGTTCTGTCTGTTCTTGCTCCCGAGGTGGAATGTGGTCTGGGTGCTGTTGTTTATGTGTCTTGTCCTCAGCTGGTGTCTGTACTTGTTGTCTTTGCTCGTTTGTTCTAGCGGAGTACTGTAGCGAGATGTCATACCTGTGGTGGGTGTGCAAAGCAACAACAAAGCAGGTGTTGCCACGGCCTCCTGCTGTGCTTGTTGGAGATATTTTGTGTAATTTAGTCTGCATATCTAAGCAGGAATAAGTGGGAATGCAGGAGGAGGTGTAGATTAGTTTGTATCTCTTGAAATGGAAATGAAAAAGAATAAGTAAAACTGCAAATACACAACCCTTTCCGTTACACACACACACAAAATAAGGATCGTATTGCACCAATGACGAGCCCAAACATCCCTGAGGCTTAGGGAAATGCCAACGCATGACTCTGTGTTTGGTGTGTGTGTGTGTGTGTGTGTATGTGCGTGTGTGTGTGTTTGTGAGCAAAGCCAACCGTTATCTTCCTTCAGCTTTAATTGAACCCTTCAGAAATCCCAAAAACTATTACACGCACACACAAACACACACACACACACACACACACACACACACACACAAGTAAAGCCTGGAGGCTTTATCTCTCACTGGCCAGGTGTTCCCAGCTCTGCTGCCAGATGAACCACCTGCAGATCACAGGTGTGGCCATCACCATGCAAGAGAACAACACAGCTGCTCCTTGAGCCTCAGGGGGAGAAAAAGTGAGATGGAAGGTTCATATAGAATCAACTTGCAGGAAGCTTCACATCAGGCAAAAATACACAATTAAGTAACATTATATTGTAGGTGGTGCTGTTATCCCCTGCCTTTCAGTAAAGAAGACTTTCCCTTTATTATCCTGGTGGCCATGTACATTTAATTGAAGCTGCTCAGTGTGATGGCTTCAACAAGAGTGGGATTTGTCGTAAACCATGAAACATCAAGTCATTTTTTGTAATTTATTAACACAAATATTTAGCGATTTTTGTGCTATTGCGTTCAATAATTCATTGGGGCTAGACTTTTTTTCATTTATAAGTGCATGACATATGCTTTATCTGAACAGTTTGTTACCTAGCTTTTAAGGGATTTCTATACTAAAAATAGTTTATTAATTTTTATTATTATTTAATCATGTTTTTTTACAGCAGCTTATTGCTGCCATGACAGAAAAACAAAAAGGTATCATGAAAGGTTCATTGTTATAACAAAATGTTTTTCACATTATAACAAGGTGTTTTCATGCCATTTATACAAACTTATAACATATATACTATGTATCTTGTTATAGTGTAAAATCATTTAAATGTGATTACATTATGAATGAAACATTTCAGGATATAACATGATAACTTAAATTCTTTTTGATTTTTTTCAAGTTAAAACGAGATAAGTTGGTCTGTTGGTGAACTCAGTATGCACAACATTATCACCAATGCTCAGAAAGAGCAGGATCTCACCATATCTTAACCCATGCATGAAGTAGAACCTAATTAAATCTTGTAAATGAGTCATATTCCTCAATTTATCCTTTCTCTGTGAAAACAGCTTCTAAGAACATTAAACTTTCTAAGTTATAATGTGATATTGTTTTGTTTATTTTTCTTTCAAGGCAGCAATTCGCTTCCTAACTTTTAAATATAATTTATTTATGTCAAATTCAAACACAGTATCAAGATATTAGTTTGTCTTCATAAGGTGACACCCTCTACAAAGACAATGATGTAAAATTTCAGCTTTGGACCACGTTTAATTCCCTATAAAAAGTGGCAAAATAGCAAATCTTTTACTGGCCACCTGTGAACAATACACAGTACTGTCATTAAAATAAAGCCTGTTGTACCGAGAGGAAAGTCCAGTGCGTAGTTACTCACTGTATGTGTTACGGCTGTGTGTGGGCTTGTCCACATCTTAGCGAGCGCACGCTCTTTCAACATAACTTCTCCCAAACACGGAGTTGTTTATGAGCAGCACTATTCATTTTTATGTGCCAACAATTGGGTGAGGCTGGCAAGTTCTGATCTGCGGTATCATTTTCCAATTAGCCAAATTGCTGTATTTAATGTTTTTGAAACTATGAGTGCCATAGATGGATATCCCTGACAGCATAGCTGCTACATAAGTTAAACAAGAGAGCGGCTGGAGAGACTTTTAAAAGTGTGTTGGTTGTTGAATATCGTTTAAGGGGAGTTATTGGTGAGAAGACTTTGGCGTCTGGCTACGCACTTGGCCTCCCTGTGTGGAAACTTTTAGGAAGATGCAGCCGAGTGAGCATGAGACTCACCACTCATAAATTTTAAGCACACATGCAGCCACTCTCTTATTCTGTCAAACAACACACACAAAGCACTTTCTCATTTACTTTCCCTCTCACTTATAAACAAACTCACACATGCATATCTCTCTCCCTCCTGCCCGCACTTCTTATATTTACTCATCTCTATTTGTCCCCATCTCGTGCTGACACAAATACACACAGTCGTTGCACCCTAAGAGCAGCCGTGTGTCTACTCTCTGTGTGCGGAGTGTAATAGGAGATCTGAGGGTTTTCCGTGGGTGAGTAGGCGGGTCAGACCTTACTTAAACTAATGGCTCCCAGCAGTGTTGAATAGCCAGACACACTGGAGCCGAGGCCTGAGGTTTTGGAATGCCACTGCCGGCTCAATGCCTGCCTTTCATCGGCACCGAGTGAAGGAGAGAAAGAGAGAGAAAATAAGAGAAAGGAGGGGGAGGAGGAGAGAAGGGAAAATAGGGGACCTATTTGTTTTGGGTGATATGAGGATGCCTGAAAAGGAGGGCACAATAGTTGCGGAATGGACAGACAGAGGGGGGCAAGGGTGGGTTGGTGGACTGTGGGGAAAGAGGGGAGGGGAGAGGCGTGTTTGGGCTAGTGGGATGTCAGGAGGGGGTAAAGTACCAGTCGGTGGTTGTTTTGTATCAGAGCACTGTGGGACCCCCCCCTGACCAACAACCCATTTGTTTTTAATGTCTTCGGGATGAGCTGTGAATGAGACTTGAGGGAATCAATAAAGTTTTAAACTGAGGCCATGGTCAAGCTAATGCAGATGATTTATTTTTGCAGGCCTTCCATTGGAACTATGTATTGTTGACCAACAAAAACAGCAATCGTTGCTGGTGTACTTTTGTCTGTCATCGAGTGAAGTTTTTGTTTAGTGGAGGAAATATGGAGCCATGTTTTAATGAGCCTGCTCTGTTCCCCTCTCATGCTCTACTAGCATGCGCACAGGAAAACCAATGTTATTGGTACAGTTGGTGGCTGTGATGCGCCAAGAAATGTTGCATGGCACCAGCAAAAGGCAGAAATAGAAGCATAATTGTTCCAGGTGTCAAAACAAAAATGCTAGCTGTGGAGATTGCTCTTAAGAAGCACTCCAACCATGTGTATGTTAAATGATTACAAGGCCATAATAATGTATTTAATCCAGTGTTGTTAATGGTATTTGCTAACCAAGGCACATTTGGCACATTTTTTACCAGAACAATTATGCGGTTTGCCATTCAAAGGTTCACTGTGAAGTTATACATCTCTTGTAGCTCTATGGAGTTTTTTCACAATGAATGGTACCCTGTTTTCTTTATCTCGTGCATGCACACGAGGACACACATGCTCATTTGCGCAACGCTATACACAGTGCTACCAATGGTGCCACACTATTATTCTGGTCAAGATGGCAAAACATGCCCATATATGCAGCAATTTGCCTGCAAAGGCAGGGACTGCAGAGCTCAAGACTGCAAGCTCGTAAGCATGGATGTAAACAATGTTGGATTTGAAATATTTGTATGAGGATTGTTTTAGAACTCAAGGATGCACATAATGCATTTTGGTGAGTAACTCTGAATGTACTGGCAGAGCAGGCGCCCCATATTCAGATGCTAAAAGTCATCGCTGCAGTGGCCCAGGTTCAAGATTCAAGATTCAAGAAGCTTTATTTATCCCGAGGGAAATGATTGTGCAACAGTTTCAATACAAAGATGGGAAAGGACAATAAGGAGTGACAATAAGCTAACATAATCAAATCAAATAAAGCTACCATACAATAAATCAAACAATAACTAAGTGAGTCAGAGTGCAACAGACATTGTGGTTTGCTGCATATCACGTGTGTGTGTGTGTGTGTGTGTGTGTGTGTGTGTGTGTGTGTGTGTGTGTGTGTGTGTGTGTGTGTGTGTGTGTGTGTGTGTGTGTGTGTGTGTGTGTGTGTGTGTGTGTGTGTGTGTGTGTGTGTGTGTGTGTGTGTGTGTGTGTGTCTGTCTGTGTCTGTCTGTCTGTCTGTCTGTCTGTCTGTCTGTCTGTCTGTCTGTCTGTCTGTCTGTCTGTCTGTCTGTCTGTCTGTCTGTCTGTCTGTCTGTCTGTCTGTCTGTCTGTCTGTCTGTCTGTGTTTTTGTGTGTGTGTGTGTGTGTGTGTGTGTGTGTCTGTTCTGGGAACCTCAACCTTCTCCTTGCTAACTTTCAATGCTACTCTTTATAATTCACTGTCCAGAGCCAACACATACAGTAAAATCTGTTTTATTTTATCATTTATCTGATCCTGGAGACAGAGAGAAAATATCCCTCACTTTAGCTATCATTACAAAGAAGCATCTTATTTGACCGCTAATTGTGTTGTTATCTCTTTTTTTTACAGTAAAGGGTCCACCAGACAGACTTGGACCTGGAAAATTACATAAACATTCTGTAGAAGATGTAATGGAAAATGGGCCCATGTGAGATCATACAGGGAAATCTATGGCTGCATCAGATTAGCAAACATCAGGAGTCCGAACACTGATGAGATGCAGGGAAAGAGGGGAGGGAGAGGGAGGGGAGCAATGCTGGTAAGATAGTTAGAGAGAATGATAAGGCTTGGTGGAAAAATAGCAACAACATGGATGATTAACCAAAAATGACATTTTGATCAGATAGCCAGAAATAGAGCGTGAGAGAGGACATAGAAATAGACAATTTTACGTGACAATTTTATAAGGGGCCCTGACACACTAAACCAATGTTCTATGGGCATTGTTGAGCATTTGCAGGCGTTGGAAGCTGTGTGTCCATTACAGTTGACTACAGTCAGTTCTTATTGGTAGCCATTGAGCCTTTAGAGCAATTTGATTGGTTGTTCAACATAGCAAACTAGTGATTGAACTCATTTGGTGTGGGGTTTTATAGCTCCACGTTTTTCTTTTTAAACAGACATGTGGCAATCATCTATCGTCATTTTTCTTTGATTTTATCATTAAAGTTTTATTTGTACTAGTTCTCCGAGCTTGGTGGACCCTCTAGAGATCTCCGGCCAGTGAAATCGAGGTTATAGGAGTAGGACCAGAATTAACTGTTCTGGCTCACTTTCCACACCGTAAATCTATAGACAAGCTTGATAACTGATAAGGCCAAATTCACATCGCTGACACATGCAACACATGCACACAAAATATCACAAAGATTGACTTAACACACTGTTAAGAGGGAAAGCCTCTCATTGTAGGAAGCTGTGGCTAGGAAAAGAATACAAAGTGGCAGCGTGTTTTTCCTTTTACTTTTGAAAATCTCTGTCATCGTTTCACACGGATTTGGCAGCAATTCTCCCAGTGGAATCAACCAGATTACCCTTTCAAACCCTTCAGTGAGTGCTGAGAACAAAATGCTCTCACTATGTGTGACTGTGACTGTATTGCCTTATGAAAATCAATGTGATTCCAGTTGTACAGTGTGTTTTGGAGGCAGTTTCTATTTTCTTCAACACCTAGCTGGGCTGACGTGGCCTGTTGCCCAGGAGACTTTGTTTCGTCAGTGAATATCTCACATTTCCAGATTTCCATCTTGACGTAAGCTATACTGGAAAGCTGCTGTTGAAAATATTAAGCATGAATTGCGATGTCCGAGACCAGCATCATGGGTATGCAGTTTAATGGGGGCAAGGACAGACTGGGAAAACCTGACATCGCTGTGGCAAAAATTGCTGCTTCCCTTGACTGTTGAACACATTGATGTTTTATCTTCTTTACCTGTTGCAACATGCCCACATCAGTAGAATTCCTTGTTGTTGTTTTACTGTATCACTATTGTTGGTGTGAAAGCCCACCTACCCAGGGTTAGTTAGCCTTTCAGTAAAATGCAGATTAGCCATCAAACCGCTTTTACAAAAACAGTCTGCCGTTTTGCAGCACTTGTGTATGCCATTCATGCAGCCATATAGGCAGACAGGATGGGCATCTATTGTCAAGATGAACTGTCCTTAGAAAACACTGTTTTCACTAGAGGCACATGTGCATCCAGTGCTTCAGGGTTGGCAAAGGTGAATGCATGGAGTTGCTGGTCAATTACAAATTTGTTTTCTTGGTGCATGAAATATCCTATGGCTAATATACTTTTTACTTACCCATATGAAACATGTATTAAACATTTCAAAAAGGCTTATACACTGAACCTCAATTTCTTTTGTGGTTTTAAATGTTCAAACACACAGGCAAAGGACTTTGGTAATTCCTATCTCGCTTAGTCAATCACTGAGTCTTAAAATTCCCTAATCCCTCTTGTTCTCGTTGTCTTCCATTTTTTTTCTACCCTCTAAAAATGCTGTTTACTTTTTCTAAAAGTGGAAGTTTGGCGAGGGAGCGTGTGAACAGAAACAGATGCTGCATACTCTCTTGCTCTGTTGCTCTCTCTCTCTCTCTCTATCTCACTTACACACACACACACACACACACACAAACACACAATGGCAAACAGCTGCGTGAAGCTTGAGCAGCTACAGTAAAAGGAAGTCATACAGTACGCATACATAGTAGTGTATGCATAGTATACTCCTTGTTTGGGGCAGTGCTCAGATTTAAGTCCATTACTCCTCAGATTGCTGCAAAAAAACTTTGAATGTGTGAAAATGGTCATAAGTTCCTTTCTGACGATCGCAAGAGCTCTTGTACAATTACATCTTCTACTAATTCCCCCATCACAATGACTTCTCACCAGCTTCCCAGATTTCCTTTCAAGGGTAAGCAAGATTCAGACAGAAAATAACCAAAAACCAGTGGCTACACAGGGCTACATTGCTGCAGGGTGTGTTGCTTCAGGTACCAGCGAAACAATGAAATAGGATCCAGGAAGTTCAGTTGGACTTACAGATTAATGCATTAAAGGCTTAGTAGAATTCTAACATTTTTACAGCATTTAAACACCAATAAGTAGATTTTCATGAACTGAAATGAAAATAAAGTGTTGCAGATGCAGCCTTAGTATTGTTCATAAGTTTTGTTTCAAGATAAAATGCTTTGATAGTAAGATTACGTTGACACTGATACATTTTAATTTTTTAATGCAAACAATTTTTTTGCACCGTTTAAGAAATACTCGCTGTCCATATTAACATGCCTGAAAACACATATCACATGGCCATTCATGTAAACTGGGAATGCTTGTACTGGTGTAAACACGGTGTAGTGCTGATAACGCCACACAAAGAAAAAAAAGTCAAGAACGGCTGTAATCGTTATCTGTGTTGTATTAATCACTACATTGTAGTCAGGGCTAGTCATTTGTTCTCTTCTGGAAAAAGGTCACATGATAAGGGTGTGACAAATCAGGGAAGCTCACGTTGTGACTGATAACCCCCAATCAAGTAATGTACGTGGGTGTCTGCGTCATTGTTCTAGAAAATCTACATTTTGAAAAATTGCCTTTCCAGACTTTACCAACTTCCCGGAGTTTTCAAACTACAACACAGACAGCAGAATTTTCCAATGTCTCCGTTTTAGGGTTTCTAAAATGCCAGAGCAATGTGAACCTCTGGTGTAAATATGGCAAAAGTTGTGTGTTTTGAAATGAAAACATTAGTGTGGATGTTACCAAACACAAATGTGACAGCTGGAGGAACGGCATTATACAATATTGCGGTACTAACTGGAAAACTGTTATTGAATTAATTCTGTGATCCGTCAAAGTGATATTGCTTATTTTATTGAGCTATTGAATAATAAATTGAATGACGTTTATTTTTTTATAGTGCAACTGTTGTTGTGTAGAAACTGCATACTTACTGTGAGTCACATATCGTGTTGAAACGATTACGATAATATCAGATACATTTTAACCTCGTTTTCAGCCTATGGCAGAGAAAATGGCAATGGACTCCAATGAGCGTACTCACTGATCTGCTACTTGGCATTGTCATTACATCTGGGTTTTAATCTTAATCAGCTAGAATCCTTTGTCTGTCAGTGGTGTCAATTGCAGATCACCACCTACTATGTGATACAATAGCATGTGGGTTACAGTATGCAAGGCCTTCCTCGTTTCTCCATCTTTCCACCCCCTCCCTCTCTCCTCTTCTCACAGCCACCTGGCCCTGCCCCCGAGCCTGCTGGCTGACCAGATGCACCCTGAATAAAGCAACAAGGAGAGAGGATGGGAGATAGAGGTTTTTATAGGTGATTATGCAGTCTATATCTAGCTTTTGACAACCCATAGAAATATATTAACCCACAACAAGCCTTTTTTGGGATTTGCTTAGAAACAATGCCATCACATTAACATGGATGTTAGCCGTGTTGCTTAAGGCCTGAAAGAAAAATGAGAAAAACAATAACACCTGAAGTTATTAAGTGCTGTTCACAACCGTGTATTGTGCACAAGGGCAAGGCAGCACCTTCTCTTAATGAACTGTTGTATTTATCCAACAGTATTTGCTTGTTTGTTTACATAGCCAAGTGCCTGTGAATTCTCACACATTGATCATGTTCTCTCAATTGTCGGTTGTCTAATTAAAAACAGATCTATGCCTTATTTACCCCTCCGTATTTTCCAGAAGTAAACCGGTGGAGGGAATGACAGGCTGGAGTGAATAAAGTATGCAGGCTGCCCAATCTCAGCCAGGCTCCATTATCTTAACCTGCATTGTGTCTACAGCAGCACTTGTGCACGATGCCGTGCATAAATCAGACACTGATTTAAGTTTAACTCAGTGAATATGGAGCGCAGAGGATAAGAGAGTAGAAGAGGAAAGAAGAATAACTCATTCATGCTCCTCAAGTGTCCCCGAATGGGTTGACTGGGCACTGCATTAAGAAGCTGAGACAAAAGAGGACATCAATGAAAGAGGCTGGAAGTAGGGAGCAGTTAGTATAAAAACATTTTAAAGGGTGATCCCCTCTTCTTTTGAAGGGGTAGAGGGGGGTGGGGGTGGTAGGGAATTGGGTTGCAAAAAATCCCCTCCCTCACACACACACACATGCATATGCGCGCACACACACACACACACTTTTGTTTCTCTCTTGGCATGATCTCTTGTTTAGCCTTTAGGTGCCAAAGCAATTAGTTATGTTAATTGCAGCGGCCACTGCCGGTGAATGCAGGTTCAATAAAGCTAGTCAGCAGTGGACAATTGGCCAGGTTCCATGGGGGAATGCGTGGGGAGGGAGGGAAGCCAGGGAGGTGGGGGTTGTGACGTCAGAGCACCCAGCCCATGAAAACAGAGGAGAGGACAGTGTGTGGGAAAACAGGGGAGGAGCTAGAGGCGCAAGAGAGAGATTGAGAGGGTGGGAGGCTCAGAGCTTGAGAGAGCAAGCACAAGAAAGGATGCAAATTCAATGAGAGAAAGAGAGAGAGTTTCAAGACTATAACAATAACAGCGGAGGCAGATTTAGGGAAGTAGATCGTAAGATAGAGAAAGCTTCACATGAGAAGAAGAGAAGCAGCAAAGACACAGAAGGAAAGAAAGTAAGGGAGAGATAGAGAGTGTGTTGTGCAGCGTTGCGCTGGTCTACTCGGTTATCTGTCT